>NW_024355238.1:0-905 GCF_902729225.1 Pteropus medius | reverse complement strand
ACAGTTAAAATTAGGGTTAGATTTAGGGTTTTTGTTGCTGTAAAATTTAGGGTTAGGTTTAGAATTGGGTTTGGATTAGCTTTAGCTTTATAATTAGGATAAGGGATAGTGTTAGGGTTACAGTTATGGTTAGGGCTAAGGATTAGGATTAGTTTTAGAGTTAAAGTTAGGGTTGGTGTTAGGTTAACGGTAAGGAGTTAGGGTTTGGGTTATTGTTAATGTACAAGTCAGGAATAGGCTTAGAGTTAGTGTTGGAGTTAGGACAGAGTTAGGGTTAGGGTTAGGGTTAGGGTTAGGGTAAGGTAAGGGTTGGTTTTAGAGTTAAAGTTAGTGTTAGGTTTAGGTTAAGGGTAAGGCGTTAGGGTTAGGGTTATTCTTAGTGTATAATTTGGGGTTAGGGTTAGTTTTACAGTAAAGGTTAGTATTATGGATAGGATTAGCTTTAGTTTTAGGATTACAATCAAGGTTATGGTTAACGTTATGGTTAGGTTTAGTGATAAAGTTAGGGTTAGTGTTAGGGATAGTGTTAGGTTTCGCATTAGCTTTATGTCTAGGATTAGGTTTATGATTATGGTTAGGTTTAATGTAAGAGGGTTAGGGTTAGGGATACCTTTAGGGACAGATTAGGTTAGAATTACGTTTAGGTTTATGGTTAGGGTTAGGTTTAGGTTAGAGTTAGTTTTAGAGTTAGGGTTAGTGTAAGGGTTATGGTTCAATTAGGGTTAGGATTAGCTTTAGTCTTAGAGTTAGGATCAGGGATAAGGTTAGCGTTAGGGTTCAGGTTAAGGTTAAGTTAGTGTTTGGGTTAGGGTTAGAGTTAGAGTTAGGGTTAGTGTTAGGGTTAGCATTAGCTTCGTTTTAGGGTTAGGATAACGGTTACGGTTAGTGTTAGGGTAAGGGTAAGA
>NW_024355237.1:0-1228 GCF_902729225.1 Pteropus medius | reverse complement strand
TTTGAGGATGAAATCAGACGCCTTAATCTGCTATTAGGGAAGCTCATAACATGATGCGACTTCAATTACCAGGTTGTTTCCCAGTTTAAACGTGCAGGACGCCCCCTCGGTGCTGTGGTGACCGCAAACCGCGTGTGCTTTCCGGGCGTCCTCACGGGAGCCACTGAGGGCTAACCCCCAAGGCGGAGCTGTCCCCACAAACCCCGCCTCGGCCCCCGGCCCCTCACATCCCACACAGGAGGCTCAGGCCAAGCGGGCGGTGGGGGCACACGCGCGTGCAAGCCGGGCGAACGGCGCACAGGGCGCGGCGAGCGCAGAGGCCGTGGGGTCTCAGCCCCGCCCAGCGCGCTCGTCCCCAGCCCGGGAAGATGCCCGGTTCCCAAGGCGCGAGCTGCTTCCACCGCGGCTTCGCAGAGAGAAGCAGCGCGCGGGGACCGCAGCCCGCGGCCCGGGAGGCCCTCGGGGCCAGTGGGCGCCCAGACGCGCGTCCTCGCGAGGGACCCCACCTTCCGGGCGGGCCTCGGAGCCCCGTGCTTTGTAACTTCACCTCCGTGGAGCAAGGTGCCCACGGGAGACGCAAGCGACTGAAGCCTTTCGCGGGTCTCAGACTTCTTTTAAATCTTAACCGAAGTTGTCCCTTTTCCTGGCGATGCTAGGGAGGAGCGACCCCGCGCTCAGCCCGCCGGGGAGCCCCGCGCGCGCCCCAACCCGGACCCGCTTCCCCCCACGAGGGCTGGGGGCCGCCGCCGCGCTGCCGGGGTCCTGTCGCCCCTCCTCCCTGTCGCTCGCAGTACAGAGGACGTCCCTGTCTCGCGCGGCCCCGCGTCCTGGGAGCCAGATGGGTCCGGAGCAGCCTCAGCTCGGCCTCCCCTCCTCGGTCGTGCTGTCCAGCTGCAGAGGAGAGGGCGCGGCTGCCAGCTGTCCCCGAAGGCCGCGCGGCAGACGGCGCCGGGCGCGGGCGACACAGCGTGTGCGTGTGCGGGTCAGCGCGGCACCCCCGCGTGCCCGTCTGTCGGGCGCGGGTCACAGTCTCGGGGCGGGGACACGCGGAGGACAGGTTGGCCCCACAGAAGGAGACGCGACAGCCGGCGGACAGACGGAGGTCATCGCCAGCGGCACCGCCCAGGGTCAGGCCGCGCAGCTGCGGAGTCGGAGCGGTTAGCGGAAGCCAGGTTTAAGGACCGAGGACTCAGCGTCTATCACAGCCAATGCCCGCTTGTTTATCGGA
>NW_024355236.1:0-375 GCF_902729225.1 Pteropus medius | reverse complement strand
CTAACCCTAACCTAAACCTAACATAAACCTAACCCTAACCATAACCCTAAACTAAACCTAACACAAACCCTATCCCTAACCTTAACCCTAACCATAACGATAACCTTAAACTACCCTAATCCTAACCTTAACCCTACCCCTAATCCTAAACCTAAAACTAATGGTAATCCTAAACCTAATTATAACGTTAAACCTAATACTAACCCTAAACCAAATTTTACACGTAGAATACCGCTAACCCTAAACCCTTACACTAACCTAACCCTAACCCTAACTTTAACCCCAAAACATACCCCAACCCTAACCCTAACCCTAACATGGACCCTAATACTGATCCTAACACTAACACTAAAACTAAAGCTAATCCTAATGATA
>NW_024355235.1:0-499 GCF_902729225.1 Pteropus medius | reverse complement strand
GAGAGAGAGAGAGAGAGAGAGAGAGAGAGAGCGCACGCGAGAGAGCTAGAGAGCGAGCTAGAGAGCGAGCGAGAGTGAGAGCGAGAGCTAGAGCGAGAGAGAGCGAGAGAGAGCGAGCTAGAGAGCGAGCTAGAGAGCGAGAGAGAGGGCGTGCGCATGAGCACACACTTGTGCCCCATAAAGCAAAACTAGGACCCTCATGCAGTGCTGGTTGGAGTGCAGCTACTTTGGAAAAGAGTCTGTCAATTCCTCAAAATGTTAAACATGGAGTACTTTATGAGCCAACATAAATGAGTCAACAATTACAATTCTAGATGTATATACAAGAGAAATAAAAACATCTGCCAATACAATAACTTGTACAGTGTTCTTCATAGCAGCATTATTCTTAATTGCTAAAAAAGTAGAAATGACCCAAATGTCTATTGTGGGATGAATGAATAAATGAATAGTGTATCCATATGCTGATATATTTGACAATAAAAAGGAATGAGTAGTG
>NW_024355234.1:0-372 GCF_902729225.1 Pteropus medius | reverse complement strand
AGATCATGCTGAATTGTGGCTCTGGAACGCCCGGTGTCCACACTGCGGGGAGGTGGAGGTGCGAGGAGCGGCCTGTGTGATCTCAAATGTCTAAGGAAAACAGAGCCTTTTGTAATAAAAATCACCATATATATATAAATATATATATAGAAAGAGAGAGAGAAATCCATAGGTACATAGATAGATAGATAGATAGATAGATAGATAGATAGATAGATAGTTAGATAGATAGATGTATAGATAGAGAGATATAGAGATATCTATAGATACAGATAAAGATATAGATATAGATATATCTAGGGGAGCTCTGGCAAAAAGCAATCTACAGACGTGCATTTTGAGCCAGAATCGCAGACTTCCGAGAAAAGGCTC
>NW_024355233.1:0-2694 GCF_902729225.1 Pteropus medius | reverse complement strand
GTGTGACACCCCAACTCCCATCACCTATGCGTGTGACACCCCAACTCCCACAACTGCAGGAGGTGGCCTTATCCGGAAAGGTCACTGCAGACGGCGCCAGCTGAGTCTAGACCGGAGTCGGTGGCTCTTTAATGCCGGGTGACCGCTGTCCTTGTAAGTAGAGAATCTGGACACAGACAGGCACACGGGGGGAACGCCCCGTGAAGACAAAGGCGGAGACCTGCCAGCCGGGGGGCACCGTCCATCCGTGACCCGCCAGTCAGCGGTGCCTGGATCCGACGGTCCCTCCCGGCCTCACGGGGCACCCGCCCCACGGACACCAGACCGGGACTGTGAGAGGACCCGCTTCTGTGGCCGAGGGCGCCCAGGCCGTGGCACTCGGCTATGGCAGCCCCGGACCCCACTCCCAGGCGTCTCCCCGCGAGAAACGAGTGGATAAGCAAAGTGCGCTGCGTTCACGCCAAGGAACGCTACTCGGCCAGGAAAAGGAACGCACCCCCAGTGCTCGCGACGTGGGGGAGTCGCCAATCGCATGACGCCGAGCGAGAGGCGGCCCCTCCGTGCTGCGGGGTCCCGATGACGGGAAGGTCTCACCAGCGAACCCCCAGCGGGGGCAGGGGGCTGCCTGGCCCGGCGGGGCTCCAGGGGTCGTGAACCGGCCGGCAGCACGTCTGGGGAGGGAGGTTCCGAGTGTCACTTGGAGTGCCGACACCTAGGCGTATACGTTTGTCGAAACTCATCGCACTTACCATACGTAACGTGCGTCTCAGTAAAGGGGGTTGAAAGGGCAGGTGACGGGCGTGGGGGGGGGAGCGAGCTCCCCGGAGCAGGGCACAGAGGGCCAGCCGTGGGGCCGGGGTCCAAGCACGACCGGGCGAGCATGAGNTGCTGAAAGCTGGCAGGAGAGGGTGGCAGCTCGGGCCAGGGCGAGTGACCACGGCAGAGGCGCGTTCGTGCACAGAATGGCCCTGAGCCCGAGGAACGCCCTGCGGTCACTGCCTTGAAACTGTGACCACTGCACCTGGGAGTCTGTGCTTGACCAGAGCCGTGTGACAGGTGCTGGGGCGCTGCGGGGCCTCCCGGCCGGCCGCCACCCTGCCCGCACCCCAGGTGGGCCTCACCCACCTCCGTGCATGTCCCCTGGGGGGCCTCGTGTGGGAGGAACACCGACCCCCGCTGGGACGGGGGCCCAGGCATGAAGCGGGGGCGGGGTGGCCGAGAAGCTGGGCAGATGAGGCAGCCCGGCCTCACAGGGCAGGACACGGGTGGGTGAGCTCCACGTCCACTCGCTATACACCCTCTCTCAGGTGCCACCTCGGGAGACCCTTATCACGTCCCATCCACGTGACCACGATCCCCAGACCTGCCCCACATCCCCTCTGGGCACAGCCTGGGGACAGGGTGGAACCCGAGCCTCCAGCCTCCCTGAGGTCTGGGGACACCCGCCTGCCCCCAGCCCCCACAGCCAGGAAGGCCGCCTGCTGGGCATCAGCAGAGCGGAGGCGGCACTCTAGCTCCTAGGACGAGCAGCTCACTGGCTCTGAAATGGACTCTTCATTGGTGACACAGAGCTGGGGACTCACCGAGGTCATTTGCATAAGGGGTTGCAGAGCCTCACCTTGCCCGGGATGGTGTCCCCTCTGCCACCGACCGCACGGCCCCCCGCCCCCAACCTCGGTCCTGCACGCAGAGGCGGTGCCTCTCGTCCCGTCCTTGGACTTGGCAGAGCGGGCGAGGTTTGCTGCCGACGGCCACGCCGCAGGATCTGGGCAAGGGCGGGGCCGAGCCTGAGGACAGCAAGACGGGTCCTGGTCCCTACTTTCCACGCAGGAAACTGGCGTTCCAGCCGGGCACACCGCAGGAGCTGTCGAGTGGCCCTGTCAGCTCTGTGCCCTCAATCCGGACCCTCTGGGAGGCCGGGTCCTTTGTCCTCACCCTGTCCCCGCCCGAAAGAGCCAGGCCAGGAGGGAGCCGGAGCTCTGGCAGGCAGCCCCCTCGGACACCTGTGTGTTTTGTTTTACGTTGAACCTGAGCACACCTCATTGCTGGCAGACCTGCCCAGGTAATCCATCATTCAAGACAATTCTCATTTTCATTTAATGGGAAATAAAAAGTGTCCCCATAAAACTGAGTCACCTGAGGTGCAGGGAAAGGACGGAGGCTGCCGGTTTGCTTCATCCTCCTTTTCCGTGCAGAAACTTTTCCTTCCCATGCCAGCGACCACCCAGTGACGGGAAACGTGTTCTTTTAGGACAGTGGTGCATCCCAGAGCGCGGAGCGCACCGTCTTCACGGCGAGCCTGAAACCTGAGCCGTGGACGCCGTCAGCTCGCCTCCCAGATTCACAGGCGACACGGTCGGCTGCTCAGGTCTTCAGCTCATTTTGAAAAATAACTTTAATTTCTCCGCTGGCATACTGCAGCTTGTCCCAGTCTAAGGGGACACAGCTCTTGCACAGTGAGCCTGTTCTGGGGACAGGGCTGTCAAGCCTGTGCACAGCGGCTCTGGGAGGCTCTGCTGGGAGGACACCAAAACGTGATGGCACTTGAGGGGGTGACGTGAGGTCACCAGCCCCCACTGAGCCGGGAGGTCTTGGTTGATGGGTAACAAAGCCACTGGCTCTCTGCCATCTACCAGTTATGGGGTGTGTTCACTAGAGGAGACACTGTGATGACACCCAGGCCTGGAAGGGCCA
>NW_024355232.1:0-400 GCF_902729225.1 Pteropus medius | reverse complement strand
AGACCCACAGCTGTCTGCAGTGTCTCCTAACTGAACTCTTTCCAGCGGGTGACGGCCGCCATGGACGCAGGGGCAAAGCATCCCTGGGTACGCTGTCCGTGGGTGGCCCTGAACCCTGCATGAGCATACAGAGACGAATGAGACGTAGTTTGTACCTCTAGGAGCTCAAAGTGTCATTGAGTGCTCCTCCAACTTCGGTACCCCAGTCTCCGCAGAAGACCGAGCACCGCCCACAGAGCCCCAAGGCCCCAACGCCCCGGGAGGGCTGTGCATTTGCCGCAAGTGAGCCTTTTCTCGGAAGTCTGCCATTCTGGCTCAAAATGGACGTCACCAGAGAGCTTTTTGCCAAAGCTACCATATACATATATATGCATATATATGTTCATCTATATGCATATAT
>NW_024355231.1:0-623 GCF_902729225.1 Pteropus medius | reverse complement strand
GTTTATGGGATACTGTTGATCCATCCACATCGAACTCGCAACCAATGGCACCGTAACGTACGCCTGAACAGGACATATTTTCCCTGTAAGGTGCATTACGGCCTTCTCGCATCTGGAACTCCAGACAGCCAGGGCCACTGCAAACACCAAACTCACCAACGAGAAGCACAGAAACGCGAAAAACGTGGCTAGACCACGAAAAGAACACTTGTTGACAGGATGAGAGCTGAAACAAGGGGGTCACCTTGTTCGACCACAGCTAGGACTGTGCGCATTGGGGGACTCAAACGTGCTGTCGCGCTGTGCTTGTGCGAGGGACGGCCACACACATACCATGAGCACTGACTCCGAGTTACAGATACACTTCGGCAAGTAGGCGAAGCCACACAGAGGGAATTTGTGAAAAAGGGCGACGGACTGCATTTGCAGGAAGTGGCTGGCTGTGCCGGGAGAAGAGACGCAGATCAGCCTGACAGCGAGCTCTACCCAGCAGTTCATCAACCGCCGCCCAGAGGGTACTGAGTGAAACCCCTGTGGGCTGAGCAATCTCCTCATCTGTCATATTATAATTAAATTACCCCCATATACATTCTAAATTTGGTCCTGGAAGACAAGATGTAACA
>NW_024355230.1:0-452 GCF_902729225.1 Pteropus medius | reverse complement strand
CTGCTGTTTCTTTGCTGATTTTCTGTCTAGAAGATCTGTCCATTGGTGTCAAGGGGTGTTAAAGTCTCCTACTATGAGTTTATTACTGTCGATCTCTCCCTTTAAGTCAGTTAATAATTGCTTTATATATGTAGGCACTCCTATGTTGGGTCCATATATATTTACTAGGGTTATGTCCTCTTGTTGTATTGATCCCTTTATCATTATGTAATGCTCTTCTTTGTCTGATATAAGTATTGCTACCCCAGCTTTTTTTCATTTCCATTTGCATGCAATATCATTTTCTATCTCTTTACTTTCCGTCTGTGTGTGTCATTTGATCTGAAGTGAGTCTCTTGTAGACAGCATATGTATGAGTCTTGTTTTCTTATCCATTCAGCTACCCTATATCTTTTGATTGGAGCATTTAATCCGTTTATATTTAAAGTGATTATTGATAGGTGCATAGTTAT
>NW_024355229.1:0-379 GCF_902729225.1 Pteropus medius | reverse complement strand
TCTGAAACTCCAGATAGAGGATTCTAGTTACTGTATCTTTTTAAGTGTGCAACTTGGCACTCTCTATTTAGGCCAGAGTACTAAATTTCTCTACACTGAATCATATACACCGTGATTGAGCTCCAGTAGCATGTTGCCAGTGCCACCAACTTTCTATGACACTATCTGCTAGCCACTTCTAAACCTTCCTAAAGTTGGTCATCTGTTTCTCTGCACCACTGGAGGCTATGCTTGACCGAGATCTTACATCGACTAAACCTGAACTCTGGAATTTTCTATTTCATGCTACTTGTCAATCACAAGGAGAGAGTACATCACCAGGGATAAAATTCTAGCTGAGATTACTTTTCCAAACAGAAGTAATTTTTTTTTTTTTTTA
>NW_024355228.1:0-425 GCF_902729225.1 Pteropus medius | reverse complement strand
GCAAGATAATATTTAATGACTTGGAAGGACATCCACTATTAGTATAGGTGGGAAGAAAGTAAGCTATTAAGAATATGTGTGACATCATCCTCTCATTATTGCGAATTATATCTCTAAATTAAGAAAAAAAAAACCCCTGAAAGTCAGCAAACTTTTCTGTAAAGGGCCAGGTAGTAAACATTTTAGATTTTGTGAGCCATGTGGTTTTAGTTGTAACCATTCAGTTCAGTTGTAGTGTAAAAACAGTCCCCCACAAAATGTAAATGAATGGGCAAAGCTGAATTTAGTCCCTGGGCTATAGTTTGCTGAGCCCTATAATTGTAAACAGTGATTATCTCTAGGAGTTCTAGAGATAGGAGTTCTAGTGATTATCTCTAGAATATTCTAGATGTAATATTCTTCTTTTAGTTTCTGTTGGAAAGGGG
>NW_024355227.1:0-574 GCF_902729225.1 Pteropus medius | reverse complement strand
AAGAACACACTTTGTGCTATGAAATTTAAACCTTACATAAAGACAGGAACAAGAGCTAAATTGAGTCAGCAAAAAAATCTATATTTATTTTTCTCTATTTTAAATATAAAATTATATAATTTTATCGATAGTCTAGGCCAATCTCAAGATTATCTCGCCTAACTCCTTCATTATCCTTACCTGTCTCAAAATTCCTATTTATTGTAATTTATTCAAAAGAGTTTATCAATGATCCAACTGTATCACTTTTACCATAATATCCATTTTATCTATTCTTTCCTCTCTGCCCTTTCTATCTGACCTATCCTAGCTAGATATTAGCCAGCTAATCTTAACAGGAAATAAAATGACTAACTGATCTGAAATGATTCTTAAACTGAATATTTCAAACATTCCAGATAAACCTAACTTGTGTTTCCTCCAAAATGTTAAAAATACTCAATAACTGTGGCTGGCATTTCAATTAACGAGCTAATGTTAACCATAGCTCTGTAATTAGCAACAATGAATATGCTATTATCCTTACAAAAGAAGCACACATCCACCATCTCTTGCACATGATATTACTACTCAA
>NW_024355226.1:0-774 GCF_902729225.1 Pteropus medius | reverse complement strand
CCCAGCTTCATCTTTGGGTTCCCCGCTCCCAAGTAGGATTTGGCCCTGGCTTCTCCAGCGTCTGTTGGAGCCCACGTGTTTCTGAGCTGCTGTCCTGCCACCCTTGGAGGCTTTTATCCTCGAGGCCACCGTGGGCTCAGAAAGCAGATGGAGCTTTAATCACCTCTTCTCTCCAGGCTGGAGGAGGGGGCGGCTCCGTGCTCACAGACTGGACAGGACCGAGTCCCAGGGCTACCCTGGGGTCTAGGGACAGTCACCTCTTATGTCACTCTGCCGGCCACAGAGGAATATTGGGACATGGCTATGGGGTGGGCAGCTGGTTTTGCCTGGCTGAGGGCTTTGTCTCCTCAGAAGCCTCGGTAGGGGGTGGCCAAGAGAAGCGGGTGCTGAGGCCGGAGCTCCACACTGGGCGTGGGGCTTCCCAGGCGGTCCGGGCAGCGCCGGCCTCAGGCCCACCGACTCACCGCCGTGCTCACTCCCGGCTCTCCCCGCAGTCAACTCTGTGTGTCCTGAGGCTGGGCTCTTCGTGGACCCCAAGATGCAACCGCCTTCCGAGAGCCAGGTGACCTACCTGCGGCAGATCGTGACAGCCGGCCTGGGTGACCACCTGGCCCGCAGGGTCCAGAGCGAGGACCTGCTGGACGACAAGTGGAGGAACGCCTATAAGGTGCGGCTCCAGCTCGGGAGGCAGGCCGCGTGGCGGTCGCTGTGCCTGTGGCTCCCCGCCCTCCCTGCCCCCCATCTGTCTCGAGTCCTGCCACCCTGGCCGTTCGT
>NW_024355225.1:0-32074 GCF_902729225.1 Pteropus medius | reverse complement strand
TGTTCTGTGTACTATGTCCCAGGCCTTTAATGACTAGACTCAATTCTGTATCCTCAGGAGAATGGATAAATTATTATTTACTAACTAGAAGCCTGTTGGTAGAAGTCTGCATTATGATGTCCCCCAGAAGAAGATGGCAAGACTCGGCTCAAAACCTTTGGAAAACTAGATGGTCCCAGTTTAATTCTGTGTCCTAGCGTGCAGAACACGAAATCTGTTCAAAAGTACTTAAAGTCTCAAAATCTAAACAAACCCACAAACAACCCCCCACCCCATAGTTTATCTAAACTGAAGGATTCATGGCAAGTGCAGAAAATGTACACCATTTTGAGGAAAACAATGCCAACTAACTGATCGAGAAGAAAATTCCCGTTAAAAGTATTCATATTTTTAGCCCTATTGATGTTAATTTATTGAGGAAAAAGGTATCTTTGGATGCAAAATCATTGGGTAAAAGATCGTAGAAAATCATGGCATTTACACACGCTCCGATTACTTAGTGATTATAAAGAGGAAATCGTCCGTTGATAACCATGGAGAAATTGTGAGACTTTCATCTTTAACTCCAATGTAATAATCAAGAAGATTCTGACAAATTCAAATTGGAATAAACCTTTCAAAAACATCACTATCGTGTAAGGAGAAAAAGCAGCCAAGTTTGGATGCGTTCTAGATGATATTAGATTATGACGACCATGACATTAAGTGTATTGTATAAACCTTGATTAGGAACGAGGTACAAAGGATGACACTGTTAGCGGAGGGCGGGGATTCCCTCCGGGCACCTTGTCCCATTCTTGATGTCTGGAACAATGGATTGAACGAGACAATGAAATACTGTAGAGAAGACAAGCTTCATTCGAATGGAAAGTACACTTGCAGACGTGGACGCGGGCTTGACCAAGAGAGGCATGGCTCAAAATGCCTGGCGATAAAGCCTTCAGGGTTTTGATCCCTATTGGCTCTGGGGGGGCACTTTTAGAGCCTACTGAGCAGTGTTGATTGACAATTAAGACTGGCAGGACTCCGTGATTTATCATTTGCTTTCTGCGCATGTTCGTTCCCAGAATTCAGCATATTATAATGGACTTAATAAACTTCTGGGCATACGTGTTTCGCCTTATGATCATGATATAATGGAGTTCAGCTAAATTGAAGGTTGTTGAGGTCTGCATTGCACGGTGCGATTTACTGGCTAAGAGCGGTACACAATTTTCTGCCTTCTTTTTTACTGCAATGAGTTACCATTTGCCCCAAAATGCCTTCTCACTTGCTTAATTGTGGGCGGGCAGAGGCAGACCCTTCTTACAATAGGACGACCTCGGTGTCTTTACAGGCAGACCCTAAAGCCTCGATCTAACTTTCCTGACTAACTCTTTCTAAGACCCGTGAACTCGCTCCTTCTTAGTAGCGATATTGAGGGAAGGGAGGTCTCTTCTTCTGTATCTGATTCCTGCTGAGAAGGGTCATCGTTTCTGTCTATTGAGGTTTCATGGAGCTGTATCCCTTTCCCCCTCAGTCAGGCCGGGATCTTGGGTTTCGGATGAAGTGCCGCCCCAGTCCCTTGACAAGGTAAAGTAGATACAAAGTTGTTATCTAAATCATCTCGGTATTACTATCTACTATTGTTTTATCAAAGAAGTGAGTAAAGGAGAACAGGCTGGGTTAATATATTTCTGAAAGAATAAAAAAACCTTTGGCCTAAAATCCCCTCCGTATCGACCCTGATTTGAGGAGGACCATTAATTCTCGGTGGTCCGATGATCCTTATCAAAAGCTAGAGGAGGTGAGTTACCAGTTACAGGGTCATAATCTAGATTTTGGAGAGAAGCCCTTTGTCCCACAGAATAGAGGGAAGAGAACTTAATAAGGTTTACTAAAGAAAAATGAAAGCAAAAATCTAGGAACTCTGCAAGATTTATCCAGTATGATTTCCCACTAAAAGATGCAGAATTTTAAAGATGATGTCCCGTATCAATATTAGTACAATTGGGAGATATTTTGGACTGACAGCAGTGTAATTTTAAAAGAGTATGACTGTGTCAGATAAAATGAAGTAGAGGGAGACAGAGAGAGAGAGAAAGAGAGAGAGAGAGAGAGACAATTATTTTGTGTGATGGGATCAAAAATAGAAAAGTTGAAACAATTGCTCAGTGTACGCAAAGGGTATATAGGTGTTCTATGTAGTATTACCTCAACTCTTCCATAGGCTTCAAAGTTGTAAAACCTAAATGCTGGAGAATAAATCAGGGTGTGCAGGAAACCCATGCAGGTAACTGAGAGGAGAGCACACTCTGCATACCACATTCTGTTAATCTGTGTCTCCTTGGGGCTGCATGGAGGGGTATTATGCCTGGAGGATGACTCTTCCCCTTTCAAAATTGTGTCTTTGCATCCTGGCACAGTTTCTGGAGTATGTGTCATGTCCACGTGTTGTGTGGAACAGAGCCCTGTTTCCAGCGGCAATGAAAGCGTTGGCTCTGTGGACCAACAGTCCAAATGGTGTTCCCAAGCATTGTCTCAAGGCATTCGGTTTTCTGGAAGAAACAAATGACACAGACGGCATCAACATAGATGTCATCGCAGCGCTTGGGTGTGCTTAGCTGACGATTGTCCCCCGGCAATGACCTCTGAGCCTCTCCCACCTGTTGCAGCAGTAAAGAGCAGAACTTGCAGGGCTTAGAGGTGGCCCCTTTTTCTCCTGTCATTTCTCCTAGAAATCCGATGAAATCCCAAGTGTCTCCACTAACCGAGCCAATGCTCTTCCTGGGCCTCTCCAGTCTGGGATCGGGTTTTCTATTTCCACCCGTTATCCTTGATGTGACTGATCGCATTAATCAATCTTCAAATGTTGAACCAGCCTTGCATACCTGATTTATGTTTTTGGCATCTAGGAGGTCAAAAATTTCCAGAGAACGTTACCTTGTTGAAAGCAACCTTGGATGTGGACTTTTTGAAGCTGCCATTGGTTGTATCAGATGACCAGTTCTTTGGCAATGGTCAAAGGATCTGTCACAATTTTCAGATTCGAGGACTTGTTGGCAAGATAATGCAGGGCTGAGACAACTGCCTGAAATTCAATCAGTTGGGCCGATCCTTGAGTTTCATGCTGTTTAGAAAGATTTCTGCAAGCTCCATCAAGAACGATGGTGCCGATAAGCTGAAAAATTACCCTTTAGCTTTTCAGTCGCTTGATAACAAAGTTCTTCCCATTAAGCCAAGAATCACTGGAGAAGAATGAACAACGTCAGAAGTTGTGGCTAATTATACTCATGTACTCTCTATTTTATGTTTGGTAATTGCCCCCAGATTATAAGGAGTAGTTTGTTTATAGTTAGCAGGATCCCCAAATTACAGGCGCAACGGGACTTTGAGCCCCAGTACCGAAAAGGTAATGAGGGGTTACCAGTTGGTGGGTTTTAGCGGATGCTAAATTGATCCCAAACTCAGAGGCAAAATTGCCAACTGACATGTTTTTTTCGTTTTATGGTACAGAAGGCTCCCCAATGTAAGATGGTTCAATTTAACGACTTTTAACCTCTCGATCTTTCGAAAATGATACACATTCTGTGGAATCTGTACCTCGATTTTGAATTTTCCTCTTTTCCTGGCTAGCGATATGAGGTATGATATTCTCTCGTGGTTCTGGGCAATGATAGAGAGCCTCGACTGCCAACATCTCAACGAAGACGACCGTCAACTGCCGATACGTAGTATACTTTGCATTGCAGGGCTTTTTGGACATCGCGTGTCGGCTTTCTGCGTTCCGTCATGTCTACAAAACACTCAGCTGTGTCTGCTGTTTCCGTTGAGAAGAAGAGGTTCGCAGTTACTGCAGATACAGCCCAAATGTGAGCGCTCCGGGACTATTTCAGGTTGGCTCGGCTAAGCTATGATGTTTAGTAGTTTAGGTGTATTAAAAGCATTTTCACTTGCTATATTTTCAACTAAGGATTGGTTTGTCAGGACAAAACTTACCACATCCTATCTGTTTTCCTACGAAAAGGATTTCCCACTGGATCAAACTCGGAACCTGTCTTTCAGTATGCTTTTGTTTTATATTTAATTTCTCCCCTCTTTATCCAGATCAGTCTGCTGTTTGTTTTCGATAGATACTAGACATACTTCGGGGGTCCCCACATCCCTGATCATATTAAAAAAATTTTTCTTCCAGAGAATTGCAAATTATTATCATCAGAGTCAAGGGGCTCATCGACGGCAATGAGTGCTTCACTAGGTTTATGGATTCTGGGCTGAAGTCATGTTGGAATGGCTTTGTTGTGCCACGGGGTACAACGAGTGTTTTCCCTGATCGCCCTTAGGATCAGGAACTCTGTTGGCACAGATGCATAGGCAGCAGCCATCACAAAGGCACTGTAGACAGAGGCCGAATTTTGGTACATCCGTAGGATATGGAACCTTATCACCTTCTACCTCAGTTGGGGTAACGACACCCTGAAAACCATAAGTCCAGCCAGCAGCAGTGCTTCCAGCCTAGAGGCACAGACTTACAGCAATCTGTGTCCCAGGCAGACTTCAGCATATCCGGGTCCAGTGAAAACTGGAACTGAGCTAATACATGTCTACAAGGATTTTTGGCCCAGCTTTCTGAGAACATGGTGCATGCTGATTCATTCCAGCTGAGGTTCTCAACAGCAGATGTTGGCAAATCTTTCAGGGATACGATAGAATGTACATACATGATTGAGTACAAGCAGTTGCATAGCCAACAACCTCACAAATACCTAATGGAGGAAGTGTAGCTGTCATCCCCACTTAACAAAGGGTGAACATGTGAATCCGTTAGGTCAAAAGATTTGCCCGAGGTCACACAGAACCTGGACTGGAATACAAGCAGCCTGTCTCTCGAGCTTCTGCTCCTACCACTTCTGTGTACACCAGCATATTGCTAATGGGGGCAAGTGCTAGTTCACCTAATAGCTATTTCCCATCTAGGTTGGGGTTTATCTAGTCAATTCATCTGGTAAATACCATGACAAGATGTATTTGAATGTTACTCAGACCGTGGAGACATTCTGAGCTGCTGCATTTCCTACAGGAATCAAGTTGGTCTGGATTAGAGAGCAAAGAAGGAGCAAAATAGTTCCCATTCAGCTTATCACACTGCCTTTCTGTAAGTCCCATGGCCCGATAACTGAAGCACCAACAGGAAGCGAGGCGACTCACATTGGCTCTCAGAAATTTGTGAGCATACTCAAAGGAAAGATCTGAACACTGATCACCAGCACCTGGGTTAATTCTGGTTTGGGGCTGAATACGGTGAATAAGCAAGAGTTGCCAGAAGAGAGGAGACAGGTATCACATATGTGAATTGCTTATTTACGAAAGTTTCCATTTAATATTTTCAGACCACAGTCCACCAAATGTAACATACCGCTGTGAGCCACACCGCACATGAGTGGGGAAAACTGTCTCGTCTCATCTGATCTTCAGAAACCCCTAAGAGTGGAGTTGCTGTTGTGTTCCCTGCTTTGTAAAGAGGATCAGAGTTGATGGCATTTGCCCGAAATCCCACAGGAATGTGACGGGAAATCGGATCACCAGTCCCTTTTGCCCTTGTCCCTAATGCCTTCTGTATGCGTTGTATTTTTACTAATTTGGACAAATGACAGTCTTAAACCTGACATTACACATCAGGGTTGGAGTTGATCAGCTCAATCGGTTTGTTGATGGCAGGAGAAAATGAATGCCACATTGTCTTGGTTTATGTGCATGTTTGCTATTCCAGACCACTGAGCAGCTTCGGTTCCTGCAGGAGCGGCATATGATCTAGACGGGAACTCAAGTAGAGAGAGGAGCAGTTCCATCCCTCCCCCTCCCACTATTTGCCTGAGTCCCAGGGCCTGATTGGTTAGGCAGCTAGACGTGTCATCACGCCTCACAATGACCTTCACAGACGAGTCATCACAACTGTTGATATGAGCCAAGGCCTGGCAACAAGCACTTGGGTTACTTCGTCATCAGGCCTGAGAATAGTAAGGGAGATGCTGCTGGAGAGAAAGTAGATATTACCTATGTCTGGGGACCATATGCTGCTCTGCTTCTCTGTTCCCTGCACATTCAGCTCTCTTGGCTTCAGCACTCTTTATAGGCTTTAGCAAAATCTCCGCACTGAAAACTTCTCCCGTGGGAGCAGATACCAAAATGTCCTAACGGTGTTCTTGTGTTTCAACAGGTTAACTGGGCAGTGGTCAGCGATGCTGGCTTTCAGATCTGATCACTCAGAGAGATTCGCAAGGGATCTCGGTCTCAGGTGGGGTTTTATTTCTCTTTCTCCATCTCTACATAAAACGAGGGCCATGGCACTTAAACTGCTACTTCTGGAAAAGGCAAATTCCCTGATATGGGCTATTTGCTTGTAGAAAACAGGACTGTGGTTAGAAACAATCCTCAAGCCACATGACCTTGAAGTCTCTGGTACAGAACAACGATATTGTTAGCATTCAAATGTGACGCCTGTTGGTACTGCCCAGAGATACGGCATGGAGTTTTACAGAATGGGTAGGGACTAATGGAAACACATGGCTTGGTGTCCTGTAGAGTGAACCTGTCGAATTTCATTTCATATTTCTGATGCAATATAACTTACTTACATGTGGCAATCGGACCGCTGCCTTAAGTGCACGTCTCTATAGAAGAAGCAAGTCATTCATGAGATAATTTGCGAAAAGAATAGATACAACTTCAACACGCAAAAGAAGACGTTATATACTCCTGTAAGAATGAGGTATGAAATAACAAATAAGTCGATGCATTCAGTGCAAACATAGTCATGAACGCCAACAGAAGTTTGCCATGAGTGAGCAGATTATTCAGTACACGGAAGAGAACACGTTTGGGAATAACCATGATAGCGGTCTTTCCCTACGATATATGAACATCTAGGCTATCGATTTAACAACTAAAACAGGGATTGACACTCTGTCAATGGAAAAGAATAGATCAGGAAACAGATCCATGTTCATGACAAAAGGAAAAAAAGAATAATCTTGGCATTTCAAGTCAGACGATGCCCTCAGAGCAATCTCTTGTGATTACTACTCGAAGCAATCGTGTGTGTTGGGGAGGAGCCAGGAGAAAGACGCCCCTGTGTCGACTGGATTAAGTGGGTCACATCATCCTTCTCAGGCTTTCGCACTTGAGGTCTCTTCCGGGCACGTCTGTGTCGTCGAACAATCGTGGATAGAGGACGTTCCGATGTCATTCCCAACAAGCCCTCACCTAGCCCCAAGCGGGCCGATAAACACATAAAAGGCTTAAAATCTAAACAAACCCACAAACAACCCCCCTACCTATAACATATCTAAGCTGAAGGATTCATGGCAAGTGCAGAAAATGTAAACCATTATGAGGAAATCATGGCAACTAACAGATGGACAGGAAAATTCCCGTTAAAATTATCCATATTTTTAGCCTGCATGATAATAATTTATTGAGGAAAAAGGTTTCTTTGGATGCAAAATCATTGGGTAAACGATCGTAGAAAACAATGACATTGACACACTCTCCGATTACTTGGTGATTATAAAGAGGATATCATCCGTTGATTACCATGGAGAAATCGTGAGACTCTTTCATCTTTAACTCCAATGTCATAATCAATTAATGGAAGACAAATTAAAATTGGAATAAACTTTTCACAAACATCGCTATTGTGTAACGAGAAAAGCACCCAAATTTGGATGCCTTCTACATGATATTAGATTATGAAGACGATGACACTAACTGTATTTTATAATCGTTGATTAGGAACGAGGTACAAAGGATGACACTGGTACCGGAGAGCGGGATCCTCTCCCGGCACGTCATCCCATTCTTGAGGTCTGGAACAATGGATAGAGCGAGATAACGAAATACTGTAGAGAAGACAGGTTTCGTTAGAATGGAAAGTACACTTGCAGACGTGGAAGCGGACCTGAGCAAGAGAGATGTGGCTCAAAAGGCCTGGTGACCAAGCTTTCAGGGTTTTGTTCTCTATTTGCTCTAGGTGGGCACTTTTTGAGAGCACTGAGCATTCTTGATTGACAATTAAGCCTGGCAGGACTCCGTGATTCATCATTTGATTTCTGCGCATGTTCCTTCCCAGAATTCAGGCTGTTATAGTGGACTTAATGAACTTCTGTTTATACACGTCGCCTTGTGATCATGGTATAATGGGGTTCAAGTGAGTTGAATGTCATTGAGGTCTTCATTGCACGGTGCGATTGACTGGCTAAAAGCCCTACCCAATTTTCTGCCTTCTTGTTTACTTCTATGCATTACGTTTAGCCCCAAAATGCCTTCTCGCTTGCTTAATTGTGGGCGGGCGTGGGCAGACCCTTCTTCCAACAGGACGACCTCGGTGTCTTTGCAGGCAGACCCTAAAGCCCCGATCTATCTTTCCTGCTTAACTCTTTTCTAAGAGCCATGAACCCGCTTCTTCTTAGTAGCGACGTCGAGGGATGGGAGGTCTGTTCTTCTGTATCTGCTTCCTGCTTAGAAGGGTCATCGTCCCTGTCTATTGAGGTTTCACGCAGCTGTATCCCTTTTTGCCTCACTCATGCCGGGTATCTTGGGTTTCTACTGAAGTGCTGCCCCAGTCTCTTGAGAAGGAGAAGAAGGTACAATGTTGTTATCTAAATCAGCTAGGAATGACTTTCTACTATTGTTTTACCAAAGAAATGAGGAAAGGAGAATAGGCTGGGTTATTATATTTCTGAAAGAATAAAAAAACTTTGGCCTGAATTCCTCTCCGTGTAATGGCCTGCTGAAATGTGAAAGGGTTAAAGAATAATTAAAACCTGAAACTGGACAAAGGAAGTCCATAACTTAGGCCTAGTTTCTGGAACCCCTAACCACACTCTGTTAATCATAAAAGTTGTAACAATGAGCTCATACGCTAACTGCCAATTTTAGCCTGTGTAACCCTGCTTGCTTGCGTGGCATGAAAAATAATCAATTGTATATATGCTGAAAATTACTGTTTGGCCATCGCCCATGGGAACATAGACAATCACCCATAGGAACATAACATTCTAACACAAGCTTTCTGCTTCTGTACTTCCCGCTTGCACACCTGACCAGTCGGTTGACAGGTAGTGAATAGGAGAAAGATGGACCTTTGTGTTTAAGACAGAATGAGGAATGGGATTTGGGGCTTAAAACCCTTGTATCTTGGCATTTCGAGGCTGCTCCTTTGCAAGGACAGCCGCCGGCTAATAAACTGTCTCCTGGTTAAGAGCACTCAAGTTGGGTCTGGTTATTCTGGACACAACATTTGGAGGCCCCAGCGAGATCTTCTCGTTGTGGGAAAATTGATCAGTGCACCGGGGCGTTGGACCATTTGCGGTTGGGGAGGCCTCTAGGGCACTTGCCCTAGCCCGCCGCCTGTGGTTTCTCGCTTTGCGGAGCACGATCCTGGGAGTGCTGAGGCAGTTTCTGGTAGGGGGCCCAGGGACCGTGCGGACGTCGGACGCGACAAGTAAGTCGGCGGTCGACTGAGACTGTGACGACAGTTTTCTCAGTCCTGTTCTGGTTTGTTAGTCTGTGTCTGTCTTGTTTTGTTTTGCTTCGTGTGCTTTATTGTGGAACTATGGGACAATCACAGGGCAAACTAACTCCGTTACAGTGCATGCTTAACAACTTTAAAGATTTTCGTCGTAGGGCAAGGGCCTATGGTGCTTCAGTAACCCCTTTTGATTTGCAGCGCTTTTGTCAATTAGATTGGCCGACCTTCGGAGTAGGATGGCCCTCCGAGGGATCATTTAACATGCAGACTGCATTCCGGGTTCGAAGTGTGATTTATGGAAACCCTGGGCATCCTGACCAAATTCCTTATATTGATGTTTGGATTGATGTTGTTTCTGATGCCCCTAAATACTTACAGAATTGCAGTCGTGCACCCGTTACTGTAATGGCAGCCATACCCCAGGGTTTTAAGAAGCCCCCACCGGTGTTGCAGGGACCTCCCTCAGAGGATGACTGGTATCCGCCACCCTATAATGGAAATGGGGGTAGACGTCCTCCTCCGGAGGGACCGGGACCTCCTGTAACCCGGTCTAGGGGTCGTAGGCCACCTTCCCCTGATTCAACCTCCCTGAAAAGAGCCAGTATCTGTTCAAGCCCCATTGAAGGTGATTCCAGGAGGTGGCGGTGAGCCTACTGTCATCTACTCGCCATTCAGTACTAGTGATTTATATAATTGGAAATTGCAAACGCCATCCTTTTCAGAGAAACCACAAGGACTAACCTCCCTTTTAGAGTCTATTTTCTTTACCCATCAGCCCACTTGGGATGATTGCCAACAGCTCTTACAGGTCTTATTCACTACTGAAGAAAAGGAAAGAATTTTGCGGGAGGCGGCTAGAGGAGTAACAGACCCAAATGGGCAGCCCACAGCAGACTTAACCAGGTTACAGGCTGTGTTTCCGACTCAACGTCCCCAGTGGGATCCAAATACAGATCAAGGTAAGGAGGCTCTCCTAAGGTATCGCCAGTTTCTGCTACAGGGACTCCGGGCTGCTGCACGTAGACCAATAAATCTGTCCAAGGTAAGTGAAGTAATTCAGACTAAGGACGAGTCACCTGCAGCATTCTTGGAAAGACTATTAGAGTCTTACCGCTTATATACACCTATTGACCCGGAGGACCCCAACAATAGAAGAGCCATTAATTTGGCCTTTGTTAGCCAGTCGGCCCCTGACATTAGAAAGAAGTTACAGAGATTGGAAGGTTTTGAGGGAGAAAATTTATCCAAATTATTAGAAATAGCTCAGAAGGTCTTTAACAATAGGGACGGTGTGCAAAAGGTCATGTTTGTGGGACAACAAGGAAACCGACCTCCTTGGGAAAAAAAAAACCCTAACCATAGAGGGGGACCTAGCAACGAAGAAGGCCAAAATAGAAAACCTAGGCTAGGAAGAGACCAATGTGCTATTTGCAAAAAGAAAGGACATTGGAAGAATGAGTGCCCTGAAAAGGAGCAACCAGGAGGTGAGAAGAAAAAAGGCCCCTCATTCTTTTGGAAGATGAATAGGGGCGTCAGGGCTCTTATCTAATGAGCCCCCGAGAGCCCAAGGTAACTTTGCAAGTAGGGGGCAAACCTGTGAACTTTTTAGCTGATACTGGTGCAACTTACTCAGTTTTAACAGAAACTGCTGGTCTGTTATCCAAAGAAAAGACTGTAATTCAAGGAGCCACTGGGAAAGGGAAGGCATACCCATGGACACAGGCAAAAATTACTGACTTGGGAAAGGGAACCATCACGCATTCGTTTTTAGTTATGCCTGAATGTCCCTTTCCTTTGCTTGGAAGAGATTTGCTCCAGAAATTAAAAGCCACTATTTAAGCAACCAGTGACATATCTCTCAAAGAGACTAGATCCGGTGGCTGGAGGAAGGCCTAGTTGCCTGAGAGCACTAGCTGCTACTGCTATATTGACCAAAGATGCTTTAAAATTGACCTTGGGCCAAAATATTGAAATTGTGGCTCCACATGCAGTTGAAGCCATGCTGCGCAGCCCTCCTGAAAGATGGATTTCCAACGCCCGGATTACTCAGTACCAGGTACTGTTGCTTAACCCCCACAGACCCAGTTTTTGAAAACTGCAGCCCTGAACCCTGCCACGCTGCTCCCGGATGATGACCCGCAGGCTCCATTGCATCACTGTGTTCAGCACCTTGAGCAGGTAACTGGACTACGGCCAGACTTGAAGGATGAGCCGTGGCCTAATCCGGATGCGGTATTATTTACCAATGGAAGCAGTTTTGTATCCGACGGAGTAAGGTATGCCGGGGCAGCCGTAGTAACAGTCAGGGATGTGATATGGGCACAGGCCCTAAGCCATGGGACATCGGCACAGAGGGCTGAACTTATAGCTCTAACACAAGCTTTACGGTGGGGAAAGGATAAAACTGTAAACATCTATACTGACAGTAGATATGCCTTTGCTACTGCCCACATACATGGAGCTTTATATAAGGAAAGAGGACTTTTAACATCAGGAGGCAAAAAAATTAAAAATAGGGAAGAGATCTTAGCCCTGTTAGAAGCCATTTGGCTACCAAAAAGAGTAGCCATAATTCATTGTCCTGGACACCAAAATGCAGAGCCTGAGCTGGCACAAGGAAATTCCTTTGCAGATCAGATAGCAAAGGATGCTGCCAGAAAACCAGTGGGGCCTGGAGACATCTTGCCTTTAAAGCTTCCCCCAGCCTTCGAAGAAAGGCCTGAGTATACCCCATTCGACTTGGAATTAAGTGAAAGACTGGGAAAAAAAAAAGGGAAAACAAGAATGGAGAATGCTCCCTGATAGAAGATCGCTCCTTCCTCAGGCTTTGGGAAAGACCTTAATAGACTTAACACACCAGTCCACCCATCTAGGAGGAACCAAGTTAATTGAACTATTGAAAAGGGATTATTATGTTCCAGGACTGAAAATTTAGCCAAGGACGTGGCTAATAGGTGTGCAGTATATGCACAAGTAGACTAAGGAAGGACCTCCACGGAACAAGGAGTGAGACTCAGGGGAAAGAGACCTGGAGAGCACTGGGAGCTTGATTTTACAGAAGTTACGCCTGGAACTTTTGGATTTAAGTACCTATTAGTTTTTATTGACACATACTCTGGATGGACTGAGGCCTATCCCACTAAGCATGAAACTGCACAAGTAGTAGCTAAGAAATTAGTATCAGAGATAGTGCCTCGATTTAGCTTGCCCTTATCATTGGGGTCCGACAATGGCCCGGCATTCATTGCCCAAACAAGTCAAATGTTAGCTAAGGTATTAGGGATTAATTGGAAATTACATTGTATTTACAGACCTCAGAGTTCAGGACAAGTAGAAAGGATGAATAGAACACTTAAGGAAACTTTAACTAAATTTAAGCTGGAAACTGGGGAGAATTGGGTGAGCCTTCTTCCTTTTGCTTTGTTACGGGCCCGGTGTACTCCATATATTATGGGAATTTCCCCTTATGAAATAATGTTTGGGAGACCTCCCCCTTTACTCCCTAAAATTGGAATTGAAAAGGTTACAATGAGTAATAATACAAGTCTCCTTAAGTCTCTACAGGCCTTGCAACAAACCCAAAATCAAGTCAAGGGCTTAATTAAAGCTGCTAGACTGACTCCAGGGACATCACAGCCTCACCCACATCATCCAGGCGATTGGGTGTGGATAAAGAAGATCCAGCCTGCTAGCTTAGAGCCCCGGTGGGAAGGTCCGTTTCCAGTAACTCTAACCACACCAACAGCTGTCGAGGTTGCAGGGAAAAGACATTGGATTCACCATACCCGCCTTAAGACAGCTCAACCTCCCCCGGAGACAGAGAAATGGAAGGCAACACTCACAGAGGATCCACTCAAGATAAGACTCTCACGGGGTTAATTATAATTGGGTTAATTGTTATCAATAATGTTTATAAGTTTGCTAATGACAGTAACTCAAATGCTGCAAAGGATTGTTGGTTTTGTCTGAACCCTGCCCCACCTTATTATGTAGGACTTGGTGTCATTGCTAACCTTGGCACAGATCAAACTGCTATTAGGAATGTAACATCTCCGAATGTTACTATTTGCCCTTGGGGAACCAAAAACCCATCTGTAACCTTGGGAGATTTACAAGGAAAGGGAACTTGTGTGTATACTAACACTTATAGAGTTGATAAATCTAGGTATAAGGAAAATTGTAAATCATCTATTTTAGTAAATAGCACCTCTTCTACTTATTTAGCGGCCCCTAGTGGCACTTGGTTTGCTTGTAATACTGGTTTAACTCCCTGTATTAATCTTAACTATTGGAAAAATAATACTGGATTTTGTGTGCTGGTTCATGTTATACCTCAGGTGTATATGATGAGCGGACAAGAAGGAAGACAAGCAATGGATTTGTGGGGAGGATATAACTATCCTCGGCGTAAGCGAGCAGTTCCACTGCTTGTGCCGCTCCTAGTTGGCCTAGGAGTGGCAGGATCAGCTGCAATTGGGACTGCTGCTTTGGTTACAGGGAACCAAGGTATGGCCTGGCTCACAAAGCAGATTAATGACGATTTAAGCACTCTAGAGAAATCAATTAATCATCTTGAAACATCTCTTAATTCTTTAGCTGAAGTAGTACTGCAGAATAGAAGAGGTTTAGACCTCTTATTTCTTAAGCAAGGAGGTTTGTGTGTAGCACTAGGAGAAACTTGCTGCTTTTATGTTAATCATTCTGGAATTATTAGGGATAGTTTAGCATTAATTAGACAAAGAGTAAAAGACAGAAATGAGAAGTTAAAACAAGGAAGCAACTGGTATGAATCTTGGTTTAATGGAAACTCTTGGTTAACCACGTTATTGTCGGCTATAGCAGGACCATTGATAATTCTGCTGTTATTACTGACCTTTGGGCCATGCTTGATCAAATGGGTTAAGAGTTTAATCCAATCCAATATAACTGGGGCAAAGATTTTAATTTTAGGAGCGTCAGCCCCGACCCATTGGCCAGAAATCCTGACTTCTGACTCGAAGATTGAGTCATTCTAAAGAAAACCAGTGGGGAATGTAATGGCCTGCTGAAATGTGAAAGGGTTAAAGAATAATTAAAACCTGAAACTGGACAAAGGAAGTCCATAACTTAGGCCTAGTTTCTGGAACCCCTAACCACACTCTGTTAATCATGAAACTTGTAACAATGAGCTCATACGCTAACTGCCAATTTTAGCCTGTGTAACCCTGCTTGCTTGCGTGGCATGAAAAATAATCAATTGTATATAAGCTGAAAATTACTGTTTGGCCATCGCCCATGGGAACATAGGCAATCACCCATAGGAACATAACATTCTAACACAAGCTTTCTGCTTCTGTACTTCCCGCTTGCACACCTGACCAGTGGGTTGACAGGTAGTGAATAGGAGAAAGATGGACCTTTGTGTTTAAGACAGAATGAGGAATGGGATTTGGGGCTTAAAAACATTGTATCTTGGCATTTCGAGGCTGCTCCTTTGCAAGGACAGCCGCCGGCTAATATACTGTCTCCTGGTTAAGAGCACTCAAGTTGGGTCTGGTTATTCTGGACACAACATCCGTTCTCAGACCCTAAGGACCCTGCTTTGACTAGGGCCATTCCCTCATGGTGGTCCGATGATCCTTATCTAAAGCCAGAGGGGATGAGTGAACAGTTTCAGGGTCATTATGTGGATTTGGTGGATAGGGACTTTGTCCCACAGAAAGGAGGGAAGAAAACTTAATCAGGTTTACTAAAGAAAAACGAAAACCATAACCTAGGAACTCTGCAAGAGATGTCCCGTATCATTTCCCGCTGTAAGTTGCAGAATTTTAAACGTGGTGTCCCGTATCAATATTAGGACCATTGGGGGATTTTTCGAATGACAGAAATGTAACTGTAATAATGTATGCCTGTGTAAGTACACCCGAAAGAGAGAGAGAGTCCGAGAGAGTGAGGGAGGGAGGGAGGGGGGAGGGGCGAGGAAGGGAGAGAGACAGAAATAGAGAGAGAGCGAGAGAGAGAAAGAGAAAGAGAATTAGTTTGTGTGATGGGATCAAAAATAGGAAAGTTGAAACAATTGCTCAGTGTAGGCAAAGGGTATATAGGTGTTCTTTGTAGTATTACCTCAACTCTTCCATAGGCTTCAAAGTTGTAAAACCTAAATGCTGGAGAATAAATCAGGGTATGCAGGAAACACATGCAGGTAACTGAGAGGAGAGCACACTCTGCATACCACATTCTGTTAATCTGGGTCTCCTTGGGGCTGCATGGTGGGCTGTTATGTCTGGAGGATGACTCTTCCCCTTTCAAAATTGTGTCTTTGCATCCTGGCACTGTTTCCAGAATATGTGTCAGGTCCACGTGTTGTGTGGATCAGAGCCCTGTTTCCAGTGGCGATGAAAGCGTTGCCTCTGTTGACCAACAGTCCAAATGCAGTTCCCAAGCATTGTCTCAAGGCATTCGGTTTTCTGGAAGAAACAAATGACACAGACGGCATCAACATAGATGTCATCGCAGCGCTTGGGTGTGCTTAGCTGACGATTGTCCCCCGGCAAAGCCCACTGAGCCTCTCCCACCTGTTGCAGCAGGAAAGAGCAGAAATTGCAGGGCTTAGTGGTGGCCCCTTTTTCTCCTGTCATTTCTCCTAGAAATCCGATGAAATCCCAAGTGTCTCCACTAACCGAGCCAATGCTCTTCCTGGGCCTCTCCAGTCTGGGATCGGGTTTTCTATTTCCACCCGTTATCCTTGATGTGACTGATCGCATTAATCAATCTTCAAATGTTGAACCAGCCTTGCATACCTGATTTATGTTTTTGGCGTCTAGGAGGCCAAAAATTTCCAGAGAACGTTACCTTGTTGAAAGCAACCTTGGATGTGGACTTTTTGAAGCTGCCATTGGTTGTATCAGATGACCAGTTCTTTGGCAATGGTCAAAGGATCTGTCACAATTTTCAGATTCGAGGACTTGTTGGCAAGATAATGCAGGGCTGAGACAACTGCCTGAAATTCAATCAGTTGGGCCGATCCTTGAGTTTCATGCTGTTTAGAAAGATTTCTGCAAGCTCCATCAAGAACGATGGTGCCGATAAGCTGTAAAATTACCCTTTAGCTTTTCAGTCGCTTGATAACAAAGTTCTTCCCATTAAGCCAAGAATCACTGGAGAAGAATGAACAACGTCAGAAGTTGTGGCTAATTATACTCATGTACTCTCTATTTTATGTTTGGTAATTGCCCCCAGATTATAAGGAGTAGTTTGTTTATAGTTAGCAGGATCCCCAAATTACAGGCGCAACGGGACTTTGAGCCCCAGTACCGAAAAGGTAATGAGGGGTTACCAGTTGGTGGGTTTTAGCGGATGCTAAATTGATCCCAAACTCAGAGGCAAAATTGCCAACTGACATGTTTTTTTCGTTTTATGGTACAGAAGGCTCCCCAATGTAAGATGGTTCAATTTAACGACTTTTAACCTCTCGATCTTTCGAAAATGATACACATTCTGTGGAATCTGTACCTCGATTTTGAATTTTCCTCTTTTCCTGGCTAGCGATATGAGGTATGATATTCTCTCGTGGTGCTGGGCAATGATAGAGAGCCTCGGCTCCCCAACATCTCAACGAAGACGACCTTCAACTGCCGATACGTAGTATCCTTTGCATTGCAGGGCTTTTTGGACATCGCGTGTCGGCTTTCTGCGTTCCGTCATGTCTACAAAACACTCAGCTGTGTCTGCTGTTTCCGTTGAGAAGAAGAGGTTCGCAGTTACTGCAGATACAGCCCAAATGTAAGCGCTCCGGGCCTATTTCAGGTTGGCTAGGCTAAGCTATGATGTTTAGTAGTTTAGGTGTATTAAAAGCATTTTCACTTGCTATATTTTCAACTAAGGATTGGTTTGTCAGGACAAAACTTACCACATCCTATCTGTTTTCCTACGAAAAGGATTTCCCACTGGATCAAACTCTGAACCTGTCTTTCAATATTTTTTTTATTATTTTTTATTTCTTCCCTCATTATCCAGATCAGTTTGCTGTTTGTTTTCGATAGATACTAGACATACTTCGGGGGTCCCCACATCCCTGATCATATTAAAAAAAATTTTCTTCCAGAGAATTGCAAATTATCATCAGAGTCAAGGGGCTCATCGACGGCAATGAGTGCTTCACTAGGTTTATGGATTCTGGGATGAAGTCATGTTGGAATGGCTTTGTTGTGCCACGGGGAACAACGAGTGTTTTCCCTGATCGCCCTTAGGATCAGGAACTCTGTTGCCACACATGCATAGGCAGCAGCAATCACAAAGGCACTGTAGACAGAGGCAGAAATTTGGTACATGCGTAGGATATGGAACCTTATCACCTTGTTCCTCAGTTGGGGTAACGACACCCTGAAAACCATAAGTACCGCCAGCAGCAGTGCTTCCAGCCTAGAGGCACGAACTTACATCAATCTGTGTCCCAGTCAGACTTCAGCATATCCGGCTCCAGTGAGAACTGGAACTGAGCTAATGCATGTCTGCAAGGATTGTTGGCCCAGCTCTCTGAGAACATGGTGCATGCTGATTCATTCCAGCTGAGGTTCTCAACAGCAGATGTTGGCAAATCTTTCAGGGATACGATCGAATGTACATACATGATTGAGTACAAGCAGTTGCATTGCCAACAACCTCACAAACACCTAAGGGAGGAAGTGTAGCTGTCATCCCCACTTAACAAAGGGTGAACATGTGGATCCGATAGGTCAAAAGACTTGCCCGTGTTCACACAGAACCTGGACTGGAATACAATCAGCCTGTCTCTCGAGCTTCTGCTCCTACCACTTCTGTATACAACAGCATGTTACTAATGTGGGCAAATGCTAGTTCTCCTCATAACTATTTCCCATCTAGGTTGGGGTTTATCTAGTCAATTCATCTGTTAAATACCATGACAAGGTGTATTTGAATGTTACTCAGACCGTGGAGACATTCTGAGCTGCTGCATTTCCTACAGGAATCAAGTTGGTCTGGATTAGAGAGCAAAGAAGGAGCAAAATAGTTCCCATTCAGCTTATCACACTGCCTTTCTGTAAGTACCATGGCCCGATAACTGAAGCACCAAGGGGAAACGAGGCGACTCACATTGGCTCTCAGAACTTTGTGAGCATACTCAAAGGAAAGATCTGAACACTGATCGCCAGCACCTGGGTTAATTCTGGTTTGGGGCTGAATATGGTGAGTAAGCAAGAGTTGCCAGAAGAGAGGAGACAGGTATCACATATGTGAATTGCTTATTTATGAAAGTTTCCATTTAATATTTTCAGACCACATTCCACCAAATGTAACTTACCGCTGTGAGCCACAGGGCACATGAGTGGGGAAAACTGTCTCGTCTCATCTGATCGTCAGAAACCCCTAAGAGTGGAGTTGCTGTTGTGTTCCCTGCTTTGTAAAGAGGATCAGAGTTGATGGCATTTGCCCGAAATCCCACAGGAATGTGACGGGAAATCGGATCACCTGTCCCTTTTGCCCTTGTCCCTAATGCCTTCTGTATGCGTTGTATTTTTACTAATTTGGACAAATGACAGTCTTAAACCTGACATTACACATCAGGGTTGGAGTTGCTCAGCTCAATCGGTTTGTTGATGGCAGAAGAAAATGAATGCCACATTGTCTTGGTGTATGTGCATGTTTTCTATCCCAGTCCACTGAGCAGCTTCGGTTCCTGCAGGAGTGGCAAATGATCTAGAAGGGAACGCAAGTAGTGAGAGGAGCAGTTCCCTCCCTCCCCCTCCCACTATTTGCCTGAGTCCCAGGGCCTGATTGGTTAGGCAGCTAGACGTGTCATCACGGCTCACAATGACCTTCAGAGCCGAGTCATCACAACTGTTGATATGAGCCAAGGCCTGGCAACAAGCACTTGGGTTACTTTATCATCAGGCCTGAGAATAGTAAGGGAGATGCTGCTGGAGAGAAAGTAGATATTACCTATGTCTGGGGACCGTCTGCTGGTCTGCTATTCTGTTCCCTGGACATTCAGCTCTCTTGGCCTCAGCACTCTTCATAGGCTTTAGCAAAATCTCCGCACTGAAAACTTCTCCCGTGGGAGCAGTTACCAAAATGTCCTAACGGTATGCTTGTGTTTCAACAGGTTAACTGGGCAGTGGTCAGCGATGCTGGCTTTCAGATCTGATCACTCAGAGAGATTCGCAAGGGAACTCGGTCTCAGGTGGGGTTTTATTTCTCTTTCTCCATCTCTAGATAAAACCTGGGCATGGCACTTAAACTGCTACTTCTGGAAAAGGCCAATTCCCTGATATGGGCTATTTGCTTGTAGAAAACAGGACTGTGGGTAATAATAATCCTCAAGCCACATGACCTTGAAAGTCTCTGTTACAGAACAACGATATTGTTATCATTAGAATGTGACGCCTGTTGGTACTGCCCAGAGATACGGCATGGAGTTTTACAGAATGGGTGGGGACTAATGGAAGCACATGTCTTGGTGTCCTGGAGAGTGAAGCTGTCGAATTTCATTTCATATGTCTGATGCAATATAACTTACTTACATGTGGCAATCGGAACGCTGCCTTAAGTGCACGTCTCTATAGAAGAAGCAAGTCAGTCATGAGATAATTTGCGAAAAGAATAGATACAACTTCAACACCCAAAAGAAGACGTTATATACTCCTCTAAGAATGAGGTATGAAATAACAAATAAGTCTATGCATTCAGTGCAAACATAGTCATGAACGCCAACAGAAGTTTGCCATGAGTGAGCAGATTATTCAGTACACGGAAGAGAACACGTTTGGGAATAACCATGATAGCGGTCTTTCCTACGATATATGAACATCTAGGCTATCGATTTAACAACTAAAACAGGGATTGACACTCTGTCAATGGAAAAGAATAGATCAGGAAACAGACCCATGTTCATGACAAAAGGAAAAAAAGAATAATCTTGGCATTTCAAGTCAGACGATGCCCTCAGAGCAATCTCTTGTGATTACTACTGGAAGCAATTGTGTGTGTTGGGGAGGAGCCAGGAGAAAGACGCCCCTGTGTCGACTGGATTAAGTGGGTCACATCATCCTTCTCAGGCTTTCGCGCTTGAGCTCTCTTCCGGGCACGTCTGTGTCGTCGAACAATCGTGGATAGAGGACGTTCCGATGTCATTCCCAACAAGCCCTCACCTAGCCCCAAGAGGGCCGATAAACACATAAAAGGCTTAAAATCTAAAGAAACCCACAAACAACCCCCCAACCTATAACATATCTAAGCTGAAGGATTCATGGCAAGTGCAGGAAATGTAAACCATTATGAGGAAATCATGCCAACTAACAGATGGACAAGAAAATTCCCGTTAAAATTATCCATATTTTTAGCCTGCTTGATAATAATTTATTGAGGAAAAAGGTTTCTTTGAATGCAAAATCATTGGGTAAACGATCGTAGAAAACAATGACATTGACACACGCTCCGATTACTTGGTGATTATAAAGAGGATATCATCCGTTGATTACCATGGAGAAATCGTGAGACTCTTTCACCTTTAACTCCAATGTCATAATCAAGGAATGGAAGACAAATTAAAATTGGAATACACTTTTCACAAACATCGCTATTGTGTAAGGAGAAAAAGCACCCAAGTTTGGATGCCTTCTAGATGATATTAGATTTGAAGACCATGACACTAAGTGTATTTTATAATCGTTGATTAGGAACGAGGTACAAAGGATGACACTGTTACCGGAGAGCGGGATCCTCTCCCGGCACGTCATCCCATTCTTGATTTCTGGAACAATGGATAGAGCGATATAACGAAATACTGTAGAGAAGACAAGTTTCGTTAGAAGGGAAAGTCCACCTGCAGATGTGGAAGCGGGCCTGAGCAAGAGAGGCGTCGCTCAAAAAGCCTGGCGACCAAGCTTTCGGGGTTTTGTTCCCTATTTGCTCTAGGTGGGCACTTTTTGAGAGCACTGAGCATTCTTGATTGACAATTAAGACTGGCAGGACTCCGTGATTCATCATTTGCTTTCTACGCATGTTCCTTCCCAGAATTCAGCCTGTTATAATGGACTTAATGAACTTCTGGGCATACGCGTCGCCTTATGATCATGGTATAATGGGGTTCAGGTGAGTTGAAGGTCGTTGAGGTCTTCATTGCATGGTGCGACTGGCTAAAAGCCCTACCCAATTTTCTGCCTTCTTGTTTACTGCTATGCGTTACCTTTAGCCCCAAAATGCCTTCTCGCTTGCTTAATTGTGGGCGGACATGGGCAGACCCTTCTTCCAACAGGACGACCTCGGTGTCTTTGCATGCAGACCCTAAAGCCCCAATCTATCTTTCCTGCTTAACTCTTTTCTAAGAACCATGAACCCGCTTCTTCTTAGTAGCGATGTTGAGGGGTTGGAGGTCTGTTCTTCTGTGTCTGCTTCCTGCTGAGAAGGGTCATCGTCCCTGTCTATTGAGGTTTCACGCAGCCGTATCCCTTTATTGCCTCACTCATGCCGGGTATCTTGGGTTTCTGCTGAAGTGCTGCCCCGGTCACTTGAGAAGGAAGAGATGATACAATGTTGTTAACTATATCATCTAGGTATTACTTTCTACTAGTGTTTTACCAAAGAAATGAGGAAATGAGAATAGGCTGGGTTGATATATTTCTGAAAGAATAAAAAACCTTTGGCCTGAATTCCTCTTTGTTCTCAGACCCAGAGGACCCTGCTTTGACTAGGGCCATTCCCTCATGGTGGTCCGATGATTCTTATCAAAAGCCAGAGGAGGTGAGTGAACAGTTTCAGGGTCATTATGTGGATTTGGGGGAGAGGGCCTTTGTCCCACAGAAAGGAGGGAAGAAAACTTAATTAGTTTTACTAAAAAAAAGAAAACCATAAACTAGGAACTCTGCAAGAGATGTCCCGTATCATTTCCGCTGTAAGTTGCAGAATTTTAAACGTGATGTCCCGTATCAATATTAGGACAATTGGGGGATTTTTGGAATGACAGAAATGTAACTGTAATAATGTATGCCTGTGTAAGTACACCCAGAAGAGAGAGAGAGAGAGAGAGAGAGAGGAGGGAGAGAGAGAGAGAGAGAGAGAGAGAGAGAGAAAGAGAATTAGTTTGTGTGATGGGATCAAAAATAGGAAAGTTGAAACAATTGCTCAGTGTAGGCAAAGGGTATATAGGTGTTCTTTGTAGTATTACCTCAACTCTTCCATAGGCTTCAAAGTTGTAAAACCTAAATGCTGGAGAATAAATCAGGGTATGCAGGAAACACATGCAGGTAACTGAGAGGAGAGCACACTCTGCATACCACATTCTGTTAATCTGGGTCTCCTTGGGGCTGCATGGTGGGCTGTTATGTCTGGAGGATGACTCTTCCCCTTTCAAAATTGTGTCTTTGCATCCTGGCACAGTTTCAAGAGTATGTGTCAGGTCCACGTGTTGTGTGGAACAGAGCCCTGATTCCAGCGGCAATGAAAGCGTTGGCTCTGTGGAACAACAGTCCAAATGCAGTTCCCAAGCATTGTCTCAAGGCATTCGGTTTTCTGGAAGAAACAAATCAACATAGATGTCATCGCAGCGCTTGGGTGTGCTTAGCTGACGATTGTCCCCCGGCAATGACCTCTGAGCCTCTCCCACCTGTTGCAGCAGGAAAGAACAGTACTTGCAGGGCTTAGTGGTGGCCCCTTTTTCTCCTGTCATTTCTCCTAGAAATCCGATGAAATCCCAAGTGTCTCCACTAACCGAGCCAATGCTCTTCCTGGGCCTCTCCAGTCTGGGATCGGGTTTTCTATTTCCACCCGTTATCCTTGATGTGATTGATCGCATTAATCAATCTTCAAATGTTGAACCAGCCTTGCATACCTGATTTATGTTTTTGGCGTCTAGGAGGCCAAAAATTTCCAGAGAACGTTACCTTGTTGAAAGCAACCTTGCATGTGGACCTTTTGAAGCTGCCATTGGTTGTATCAGATGGCCAGTTCTTTGGCAATGGTCAAACGATCTGTCACAATTTTCAGATTCGAGGTCTTGTTGGCAAGGTAATGCAGGGCTGAGACAACTGCCTGAAATTCAATCAGTTGGGCCGATCCTTGAGTTTCATGCTGTTTAGAAATTTTTGTGCAAGCTCCATCATGCACGATGGTGCCGATAACCTGTAAAATTTCCCTTTACTTTTCAGTCGGTTGATAACAAAGTTCTTCCCATTAAGTCAAGAATCGCCGGAGAGGGATGAACAACTTCAGGACTTGTGGCTAACCATACTAATGTACTCTCTATTTTATGTTTGGTAACTGCCCCCAGATTATAAGGAGTAGTTTGTTTATAGTTAGCAGGTTCCCCAAAGAACAAGCGCAACGGGACTTTGAGCCCCAGTACCGAATAGGTATTGAGGGGTTACCAGGTGGTGGGTTTTAGCGGATGCTAAATTGATCCCAAACTCAGAGCAAAATTGCCAGCCGACATCTTTTTTTCTTTTTATGGTACAGAAGGCTCCCCAATGTAAGATGGTTCAACTTAACGACATTTACCCTCTCGATGTTGCGAAAATGATACACATTCTGTGGAAACTGTACCTCGATTTTTGAATTTTCCTCTTTTCCTGGCTAGCGATATGAGGTATGATATTCTCTCGTGGTCCTGGGTAATGATAGAGAGCCTCGGCTCCCAACATCCCAACGAAGGCGACCGTCAACTGCCGATACGTAGTATCCTTTGCATTGCAGGGCTTTTTGGACATCGCGTGTCGGGTTTCTGCGTCCCGTCATGTCTACAAAACACTCAGCTGTGTCTGCTGTTTCCGTTGAGAAGAAGAGGTTCGCAGTTACTGCAAATACAGCCCAAATGTAAGCACTCCGGGCCTATTTCAGGTAGGCTAGGCTAAGCTATGATGTTTAGTAGTTTCGGTGTAGTAAATGCATTTTCACTTGCTATAGTTTCAACTAAGGATTGTTTTGTCAGGACAAAACTTACCACATCCTATCTGCTTTGCTACGAAAAGGATTTCCCACTGGATCAAACACTGAGCCTGTCTTTCAGTATTTTTATTTTTTATTTCTCCCCTCTTTATCCAGATCAGCTTGCTGTTTGTATTTGATAGGTACTAGACATACTTCGGGGTCCCCACTACCCAGATCATAAAAATAAAATTCTTTTCCCAGAGATTCGCAAATTATTATCATCAGGCTCAAGGGGCTCATCGACGGCAATGAGTGCTTCCGAGGTTTATGGTTTCTGGGCTGAAGTCATGTTGGAATGGCTTTGTTGTGCCACGGTGTATAACGAGTGTTTTCCCTAATCGCCCTTAGGATCAGGAACTCTGTTGCAACAGATGCATAGGCAGCAGCCATCACAAAGGCACTGTAGACAGAGGCCGAAATTTGGTACATGCGTAGGATATGGAACCTTATCACCTTGTACCTCAGTTGGGGTAATGACTCCCTGAAAACCATAAGTTCCGCCAGCAGCAGTGCTTCCAGCCTAGAGGCACAGAATCACAGCAATCTGTGTCCCAGGCAGACACCAGAATATCCGGCAACGATGAGACCTGGAACTGAGCTAATGCATGTCTGCAAGGATTGTTGGCCCAACTCTCTGAGAACATGGTGCATGCTGATTCATTCCAGCTGAGGTTCTCAACAGCAGATGTTGGCAAATATTTCAGGGATACGATCGAATGTACACACTTGATGGAGCACAAGGTGTTGCATAGCCGACAACCTCACAAACATCTAAGGGAGGAAGTGTAGCTCTCATCCCCACTTAACAAATGGTGAACATGTGGATCCTATAGGTCAAAAGACTTGCCCGAGGTCACAAAGAACCTGGACTGGAATACAAGCAGCCTGTCTCTCGAGCTTCTCCTACTACCACTTCTGTGAACAGCAGCATGTTACTATTGTGGGAAAATGCTAGTTCTCCTCATAACTATTTCCCATCTAGGTTGGGTTTTATCTGGGCAATTCATCTGGTAAATACCATAACAAGGTGTATTTGAATGTTAGCAGACCGTGGAGACATTCTCAGCTGCTGCATTTCCTGCAGGAATCAAAGTTGGTCTTGATTAGAGAGCAAAGAAGGAGCAAAATAATTCCCTTTCTGCTTATCACATTGCCTTTCCCTGATATGGGCCATTTGCTTGTAGAAAACAGGGCTGTGGGTAGTAACAATCCTCAAGCCACATTACCATGAAAGTCTCTGGTACAGAACAAACATATTGTTATCATTCAAATGTGATGCCTTTTGGTATTGCCCAGAAATACGGCATGGATTTTTACAGAATGTGTGGGGACTAATGGAAGCACATGGATTGGTGTCCTGTAGAGTGAACCTGTCGAATTTCATTTCATATTTCTGATGCACTATAACTTACTTGCATGTGGCATTCGGACCGCTTCCTTAAGTGCCCGTCTCTATAGCAGAAGCAAGTCAGTCATGAGATAATTTGCGAAAAGAATAGATACAAATTAAACACGCAAATGAAGACGTTATATACTCCTGTAAGAATGAGGTATGAAATAACAAATAAGTCCATGCATTCAGTGCAAACATAGTCATGAACGCCAACAGGAGTTTGCCATGAGTGAGCAGATTATTCAGTACACGGAAGAGAACACGTTTGGGAATAACCATGATAGCGGTCTTTCCCTACGATATATGAACATCTAGGCTATCGATTTATCAACGAAAACAGGGATTGACACTCCGTCAATGGAAAAGAATAGATCGGGAAACAGACCCATGTTCATGACAAAAGGAAAAAAAGAATAATCTTGGCATTTCAAGTCAGACGATGCCCTCAGAGCAATATCTTGTGATTACTACTGGAAGCAATTGTGTGTGTTTGGGAGGAGCCAGGAGAAAGACGCCCCTGTGTCGACTGGATTAAGTGGGTCATATCATCCTTCTCAGGCTTTTGCGGTGGAGCTGTCTTCCGGGCACATCTGTGTCGTCGACCAATCGTGGATAGAGGACGTTCCGATGTCATTCCCAACAAGCCCTCACCTATCCCAAAGAGGGTCGATAAACACAGAATACCTAAATTAGCCTCTACAAATGTGCTGAGCTATTTACTCAGTAGGTAAATGGGCATGCAGAGAAATTTTATCGATCTCTCAAAGTGGTTGTGGATGTTGACTTAAGCTACAGAACGGTGGAGTTGCCATATACAAAGAGCCACGTGACCTATCCGCTTATGCCTCCCCATCCTTTTGGAAATTCTGAGATAAAAATACTTCAGAATGAAACTCCACACTTCTTTGAGCTTGTAAAATAAAAGCTACGTTTTACTCATTTGAGTTTGATGTGTTTTTATGCTGATACATCTCTCTTGGCTTACACTGGAAGGGAACTCGATTTTTTGACCCTCATGCCTTCTCTTGACGCTCACATATACCCCCAGGAGAAGGGATAGAGTGAGGATTCAGCCCACAGAAAGCTCGGGATCCAGAACAGTACTCCTCTTCCTCCGTATTCTCTGCTGTTCTTGGCCCTCATTGTAAGGCTAGCTCCTTCCTTCTACGCAGCCTGAAATGGCTTCATGCCTAACCCTTTCGGAACCTAAGGCAAGTCAACAATTCCTGTCAGCTCAAGTGTTGTGAGGACCCTTGGCTTTGTGATTTCCCATCCTGAGAACAGACTGGTCTGAGTGAATGAGCTTTTGCAAGAAGGAGGATCAAGGATGCGGCAAGACCCAGAGCTAGTGGGACAGGGCGGGATCAAGGACCCATGAGCAGAAGAAGAAACAAGCAGTTATTCCATTTGGGACCGGGAGCTTTTGTGAAAAGGGGTGCCAAACAGAGCTGCCCCTCCCTGTGAGAACAGTACCTTCCCGTTCCTGCTCTGTGCTCCCTTCCTTCTTTCCGGAATCTACATAAGACAGGTGAGCTCAGAATTGTTCCTGTGTCATTGGGTGAGGTCAGATGGTGCTTCTCGGTACGAGAGATTCCCAAACATCTTGTAATTACAAATCCATATTTTTTAAATAACTCAGCTTTTCTTATTTTTCATTTTTCTTTCGGCATGCAGAGCTCTGATTCATGTCATAGCCTTCAACTATTTCATGAAGTTCAGCTGTAGAATATGAGAAATTTCTCATTGGACACATAAGCGTTTCACACCACTTAGATTTTGTGCACGTTGTAATTTTCTAGCAGATTTCTAATTCCAAGCATTAACTCACTTGTTCACAAGTTAACATTACCTATCTATAACGTACATCGACCTACTCATGAACATGTATTTCGAATGAGGGAAGAAATGATTGAACCTTGCCCGTTGAGGGGACTCAATCTGTTCTAGTTTAAAACTCAAATATTTGTGTAAACAATCGCTTATTTTTTGGCATTGAAATTGTGTAAATTCAAAATCCAATATCGTTATGAGGACTGCTCTCTCCTCCCATACGTCTTCCCCTGTACCCGCTTCTTGCCTTCTCTCTTTTCCTCCTTTCTCTTCCTCCCCATCCCCCTTTCCTTCACCCTCCTCCTATTCATCCTCCTCTACTTCTCCCATTGCTTTTCTCCTTTCCCTGCGCTCCTCACCCTGCACAATTCTTAGTTCCTCCTCTTCCCTCTCCACCTCTGCTTCTCACTCCACTTGCCTCTCTTCCTCTTCTTCAAGAAATGATCTAGCTACAGATGATTACAGTCAAGAAGTTCGATCCGTCCTCTTTGCTCTCTCCTCGCCCTCAGTCGTTGGGTGCCCGCCATTTCTTCCCTGCATCTTTGGTGGATGGCTATAACAGATCCTTCTTGGCCTTCGGCGCATATCGACATCTGCAGTTGGTGCTGGTAGCTGCTGACATGGACCTCAATCGGGATAGTTGCACACTCTGGGTCATTGTTTCCCAATCCCAGTCCTTGTCTTGTTATCAGTCCTCTGGGCATTTCTGTGGAGTCTCTTCCTAGGGCCTGCAGCTGAAACTCACTCCTGCTTTAAAAAAGCCTTGGGGAATTCGAATGCACTCCCTCGCGGTCTCTCGTTCTAAATGTCTGGTTGTCATTCCTCATCTCCGCTGAACTCCTCCTGTTGTGGTGGGGTACCGAGTAGATTTCTCCTTCACAAAGGTCCAAGTAGAATAGGAGGCCTGGTGACATTCGGCTCCGGGATTCACAACCTTTCGCATTTCCTATTTCGATACTCTGTCCTGCCTATCCAAGCCTCTTTCCAAGGTCACTTTCATAGAGTTACACGAGCGATGCACTGTGCAATTGAAGTGAACCCATTCACATGTAAAGTACCTTCGAATTTGCAGTGCACAACCGGCACGCCAGCACATGCTGACACTATGCCCATCCCAGTGCCCGGCTCAGGAAGGGCCCTCGTCCAACCTTGGGGTGAGAAATCAGCATTATCGTCCTGTGGGTCCTACTTATGTATGGCTAAAATGCATATGTCTAGGCTCTGAGCTTTGCTTATCTAGGGCTCTGTATAATAAGTATTTCTGGCAACAAAGCCTAGCTCTGGCAAATGAAGACATCAGCTTTCAAAGCTAAGGTCTATGCAATGGGCATTCAGAAGGCATTTCATATATTCAAAGCTGCACTTCGAATGCTTGTTTCTGCCATCCTCACTCTCAGGTAACTATTCTGTCCTGTGTAGATGAAGCTGTTCTCCGTACTAGGTCCCAGTCATTTAATGACTAGACTTTTTTGTGTATCCTCAGGAAAACATAGTAATTATGATTTACTAACTAGAAGCCTGCTGGTAGAAACCTGTATTATGATGTCCCCCAGCCGAAGATGGCGAGACTCGGCTCGAATCTTTTGGAGAACTAGATGGCCCCAGTTTAATTCCGTGTCCTCGCGTGCAGAACGCGACTTCTGTTCAAAAGTACTTAAAGTCTCAAAATCTAAACAAACCCACAAACAGCTCCCTCACCCCATAGCATATCTAAGGTGAAGATTACATGGCAAGTGCAGAAAATGTAAACAATTTTGAGCAAATAATGCCATTGGATTACCATGGAGAAATCGTGAGACTCTTTCATCTTTAACTCCAATGTAATAATAAAGAGGATTCTGACAAATTCAAATTGGAATAAACTTTTCAAAAACATCACTATTATGTTAGGAGAAAAAGCAGAGAAGTTTGGATGCGTTCTAGATGATATTAGATTATGAAGACCATGACACTAAGTGTATTGTATAATCGTTGATTAGGAACGAGGTACAAAGGATGACACTGTTTCCAGAGAGCGGGGATCCTCTCCCGGCACGTCGTCAATTCTTGACGTCTGGAACAATGGATTGATTGAGACAACGAAATACTGTAGAGAAGACAAGTTTCATTAGAAGAAAAGTACACTTGCAGACGTGGAAGGGGGCCTGAGCAAGAGAGGCATGGCTCAAAAGGCCTGGCGACAAAGCCTTCAGGGTTTTGTTCCCTATTAGCTCTGAGTCGACACATTTTGAGAAGACTGAGCATTCTTGACTGACAATTAAGACGGGCAGGACTCCATGATTCATCTTTTGCTTCTTGCGCATGTTCGTTCCAAGAATTCAGGCTGTTATAATGGAATTAATGAACTTCTGGGCATATGCGTCGCCTTATGTTTATGGTATAATGGGGTTCATGGGAGTTGAATGTCATTGTGGTCTTCATTGCACGGTGCGATTTATTGACTAAAGCCGGTACACAATTTTCTGCCTTCTTCTTTACTACTATGAGTTACCTTTAGCCCCAAAATGCCTTCCGGCTTGCTTAATTGTAGACGGGCAGGGGCGGACTCTCTTACAATAGGACGAGTTCGGTGTCTATGCAGGCAGACCCGAAAGCCCCGACTAACCTTCCTGCTTAACTCTTTTCTTAGAGTCATGAACCTGCTTCTTCTTAGTAGCGATGTTGAGGGACGAGAGGTCTCTTCTTCTGTATCTGTTTCCTGCTGAGAAGGCTCATGTTCCGTGTCTACTGTAGTTTCACGGAGCTCTATACCTTTCTGCATCTGTCACGCTGGGATCTTGCATTTCTGCTGCAGTGCCGCCTCAGTCCATAGACAAGGGAAAGATGATACAAAGCTGTTATCTAAGTCATCAATGTATTACTTTCTACTATTGTTCTACCAAAGAAGTGAGTAAAAGAGAACAGGCTGGGTTAATATATTTCTGAAATAATAAAAAACCTTTGACCTAAAGTCCCCTCCCTTCTCAGACCCTAAGGTCCCTGCTTTGACTAGGGACATTTCCTCATGATGGTCCGATGATCCTTATCAAATGGCTGAGTCGGTGACTTACCAATTTCAGGGTCATAATCTGGATTTGGAGGAGAGGGCCTTAGTCCCAGAGAAAGGAGGAACAAAAACTTAATTAAGATTACTAAACAAAAAGAAACAAACAAACAAAAAAAACCTAAGAAATCTGCAAGAGATGTCCCGTATCATTTCCCGCTAAAAGATGCAGAATTTTACATGTGATGTCCCGTATCAATATTCGGACAATTGGGGGATTTTTGGAATGACAGAACTGTAAGTGTAAAAATGTATGCCTGTGTAAAAACACATGAAAGAGAGACAGAGACAGAGATAGAGACAGAGAAAGAGACAGAGAATCTGTTTGTGTGACAGGATCATAAATAGGAAAGTTGAAACAATTGCTCAGTGTAGGCAAACGGTATATAGGGGTTCTTTGTAGTATTACCTCAACTCTTCCATAGGATTAAAAGTCGTAAAACCTAAATGCCGGAGAATAAATCAGGGGACGCAGGAAACAGATGCAGGTAACAGAGAGGAGAGCTCACCCTGCAATGCACATTCTGTTATTCTGGGTAACCTTGGGTCTGCATCGTGGGCTGTTATGTCTGGAGGATGACTCTGCCTTTTTCAAAATTGTGTCTCTGCATCCTGGCACAGTTTCCAGAGTATGTGTCAGGTCCATGTGATGTGTGGAATAGAACCTTGTTTCCAGCGACAAGGATAGATTCAGGTCTGGGGACCAACAATCCAAATGGTGTTCCCAAGCATTTTCGCAAGGCATTGGGATTTCTGGAAGAAACAAATGACACAGGCTGCTTCAACATAGATGTCACCGGGGCGCTTGGGTGTGCTTAGCTGACGATCGTCCCCCGGCAATGCCCTCTGAGCCACTCCCACCCGTTTAAGCAGGAAAGAGCAGAACTTGCAGGGCTTAGTGGCTGCCCCAATTTCTCCTGTCATTACTCCTAGAAGGCCCATGAAATCCCAAGTGTCTACACTAACCGGGCCGATGCTCTTCCTGGCCCTTTCCAGGGTGGGATCGTGTTTTCTATTTCCACCCTTTATCCTCAATGTGACGGGTTACCTTAATCAATCTTCAAAGGTTGAACCAGCCTTGCATATCTGATTTATGTTTTTGGCCTCTAGGAGGCCAAAAATTTCCAGAGAACGTTACCTTGTTGAAAGCAACTTTTGATAAGGACGTTTTAAAGCTGCCATTGGTTGTATCCGATGGCCAGATCTTTGGTAATAGCCAAAGGGTCTGCCATAATTTTCAGATTCAAGCACGTGTTGGCAAGGGAATCCAGGGCTGAGGCAATTGCATGAAATTCCATCAGTTGTGCAGATCCTTGAGTTTCATGCTTTTTAGAAACTTTTGCTCAAGATCAATCATGCACGATATTGCCAATAGCATGTA
>NW_024355224.1:0-553 GCF_902729225.1 Pteropus medius | reverse complement strand
GTGAAAGCATAGCTCTTGCTTCCCACCCCTTGCATATGAAACTACATGGAATCCAATTAAATAGACAAATCATTGTCATGACTTGCAAAAATTCTTGAGGATGGTGTATTAGTTTGCTAGAGGTGCTAAAATAAAGTATCACAGACTGGCTGGCTTAAACAACAGAGAAATCCCTTGTATCACAGTTTTGTATGCTAGACGTCCCAAGTCAAAGTATCAGTGCGGTTGCTTCATTTTAAGCGCCATGAGAGAAGGGTCTGTTCCAAGCCTCCCACCTCGGTTGTCTTCTTGTGTCTTCACATCATCTTCTTTCAGTTCTTGTCTGTGTCCAGAGTTCCTCTTCTTATAAGACCACAAGCCATATTGGATTAGGGGCCATTCCAATGACTTCATTAATGCAATCGCCTCTTTAAGGAGCTTATCATCAGTCACACTCCGAGGTAATGAGAATAAGAACTTCAGCATATAAATTTGGAGGTTAAGGGATACAAAATTCAGCCCATTACAGACAGCATTTCTGATTACTAAAAGCTGTGACCAAGAGATAGTCTTA
>NW_024355223.1:0-14449 GCF_902729225.1 Pteropus medius | reverse complement strand
AGCCGCTTATGTCATTTTAAATTTCTGAGTCGCAACATTTACAAAGTAAGAAGTACAGTGATACTAATTATAACAGCATATTTTAGTTAACCCACATTCAACATCACTGCAACATTGGACGCCGGCCGCCTTTCGAGGGCTGGGTTACTGTTCATGGGCTGGTGGCCGCCATTGTGGGCAGCACAGCCCCAGACGGCCTGGTCCCCGCTGCTTCACAGACACACCGCGACGGTAATTTTACGTGCCCACTCGACTGGGCCGTGGGGTACCCAGACACTCGGTAAACGTCACTCTGGGTTCACCCGTATTCCGAGTGTCTCTGGGCGATATTAACATCTGACCGGTAAAGCAGACGGCCCTCCCCAGCGTGGGTGGCCTGGGCCCGTCTGTGGGAAGCCTGAGGAGAACGAAAGGCTGGGCGAGGAGGCCCCTCACCTGCCCGATCGGGTGAGCTGGGGCATCGGTCTCCCGCCCTCGGGCTGTGCTGGGCTCCAGCTTGCTGACTGCGGACCTGGGGGTCTCTCGGCCTCCATTATATATATTCTACATATGCACATATACCTTCTTGATGGTTTCTCTGAGCACCCTGGCTAACACGCACTCTGGCACCAGCCGCCCCCTGCTCACGCCCTCCAGCCATCTGCCAGCCGTGCCGGTGCTTAGCCATGTCACACCTGTGCCCGTTACGGGCACTGAGGCTTGAGTTCCTTCCGCAGAGGATATGCCTCCCCTGGCCCTTAAGCATGGTTCGCTCGCCCATGCATTCAGGTCTCAGCACAAATGCGGAATCTTCAGGGCAGCCGTGCCTGGCTCGCCAGGTAAAGGAGCCCTCCTGTTACCTGCCACTGTCTCTTTCACGCATGCCATTCCCCCTCGCAGGAGGTACTGTTACCCCCGAACACACTACATACTCATCTTGCTGTTGGTTGTCTGTCTTGCCCACTAGAACATGCGTTTAACCAGTGGGTCACCCCTTTCCCTGCTCGGCATGGTTGTCCATCGAGGCCCCTGCCCCCCACTCCTTCCAGGGCTCCCCGAAGGCTGGGACTTGGGGCCCTAAAGCCCAGCCAGTGCTCCATGCCACCGAAGGCACACCCACCCTTCTTGGCTCTTTTCTTCCCACGCTCTGCTTTGGTTTTAGGCATCGACCAACATGGAAAGGCGCTGAGGCTCCTGGGAGCGGACAAGGGAAAGGAGACAGGCCGAGAGTCCATGCTTATCACAGCGCTTCACAGGGAAACGCGGTACGAACACGCACTCGGTGTCAACGCTCTCCATCCAGCCTCCATGGAGCGCAAGGTGACAGCTTCTTCCAAAACTTAAATACCGATGGACTTGATTTGGCAATTCTGCTTCTAGAAATCAGTGGCACGAGTGTGGAAAGATCTATATCCAAAGATGCTTCGTACAATAATAAAAATGTGTAAATAATCGAAATGCACATTGGGGAATGGTTAAATAGATGATGGTATATCCACACTAGGGAGTACTATGCAGCCCTTAAAAAGAATGCAGTCGCTCTGTCTGGTACTGGCAGGGAGAGATGTCCGTGATTAATAACAAAGCCGGTTGTTGAACAGTATGCACTCTTATCCCGTTTTTACAACACGAAATGTTATCTGTACTATGGGTATAGAAAGACGAGAGACAGGCACCAGATTTTTAACGCTGGTTACTTCTGGGCAGCAGGATCGACGGGCTTTTACTTTTATTTTAATATGCTTCTGCATCGTTTCCATTTTTTTAATGACGAGTCACACGTTACTTTTATAATAGGAAATAAACAATAAAAGGAGAAAAACCTAAATGAAAATAATTTGTCTGATCCAGGAAAGGAAAAGGAGAGAAGCCAGCCGTGTGCAACCAATTCTGCAAAAAATTACTCTGATCACAAGTTCACGATCTCCCCTCCCCCAGGAAGATGCCTTTGTAATTCAGGGAATTCTCGATGGTGCAGAAAATTACTGCGATTAGTCAAGCCTTTCCGTTCTCTTGTGATCCAGACTCGGCTCAAATGGTTTCCACGTGTCGCATCAGCTTTCAGTTCATTCTAAGGTCTGTGAGTAGCCGGGAGCCTTCGCGGTGTGAGTTTCCGGGTTTTCCTACCGCCTCGTGCCACTGTCCCTCTGCTTCCTCCCTACCCCACACCTGAGCCTGTCTACCCAACATGCTGGCACCGTGGCGTCGTAATTGCTGGCTATAAAATCTGTTATTTCCAATCTGATGGGTCCAGACATCCCTCCTGCCACCTGCACCTGTCCTTAGCTGCCACCTAGACCTACTGGACGACCAGGTCGCTGTGCTCCGGACGGAGCTAACGACACTGCTCTCAGATCCGCTGCCCTCTCTGCGGTTTCCTTCCTGGTCGATTATTCCCCCCGTCACTGCAGCCGGAAGCCAGCGGGTCCAACTCCTCATCCTCCCACGTCTAATCGGTCCCCAAGTCTTCCTGACTCAGCCCTGCACACGGCCCCTGGATCTAGCCCTCTACCCATCCGCACCTTTTAGTTTAGCTCGGTCCCCATCGTTTCTTGCTGGGACAACTAGAAACCTCTCCTGTGTTGTCTGTCTTGTGACTTACGTTCCTCATCTTTACCTAACTCGTCCTCCTGATCACTGCCAGAGGACCTTTCTTAGGCATTAACCAGATCACGTGATTGTCCTTTGAAAAGCCTTTCCTGAGCTTCCTGTGGTCTTCAGCCAAATGTCCCAACTCTGTGTCATGGGATGAGCCACCTCCAGGGTCTCATTCCCTCTGCGTCTTGGCCTACTCCGTCCCCTTCGGCTGGAGTGCCTGGCCTCTCCCCAGTCTGCTTCGCCACGTGGTCCTCCCCACTTCACATTCTCTGAGGCCTCCGGATTAGTTTCTTGTTGCCGCTGGAACAAATCACTGCAAACTCAGCGGTTTAAAACAAGCACTCGATTCTCTTGCAATTCTAGGGGCCAGCAGCATGAAATCAGTCTTGCTGGGCCAAGTCAACGTGCCGGCACGGCTGGCTCCTTCCAGGGTTCCAGAAATAACCCGTTTCCTTGCCTTTCCAGCATCCAGCGGTCCTTGGCGGGGGGTCCTTCCCTGACCTTCAAAGCACACGACCCCCGTCTCTGCTTCTGTCCTCACATCTCCTCCACACTGCTCCCACCTTTCCGAGGACCCCTGTAACTTCACAGGGTCTCCCTGGAGAATTCAGGTTACTCTCCTCATCCCAGGACCCTTCATGTCATCGTGTCTGCAAAGCCCCTTCGGCCATGTAAGGTAACACTCGTAGGTCCCACCGATTAGGGTGTGGGTGTATTGGGGGGCCGTTGTTCACCGCCGCTAACTGAATAGATGAGAAAATGCTTTCACTCACCAGAAAGGCACTGACTGCTTGGTCTACATTAATTCCCTGAGTCTCTGTCGTTTATTTACGTAGCTCTTCCTAAATTCCCCAATTCCTCTGTCCTTAGGCCCACTCAGTCACCCCGTCTTCTCCCCTGGCGCAGATGATGTGCCTCTAGTGGGCGAGAGTCTCCTGTTTGGCCTGACCAGCTTCTTTTACTGGCACCTGTTTAGGGAACCAGCCCTTCCCTTCTCTTGGTCCTGGTGGTTGGGTGGGGCTGACCCACCTGGACCTGGAGGTGGGCCTGTGGCCCTGGCCCTGCTTTGAGGGTGACGACGAGATCTGAGTTGGGGCAATGACAGCCCTAGCTTGACAATTTTGCTGGAATTACCGAAAGAGAATTCTTTTTGTGACAGATGACGAAGCCGGTGGGATGTAAGTCTGAGGGCCTGTGTGCTTTTGTGAAAAGGAAGCCCCCAGAGGGAAGAGAAGGTCAGGGACCGCGGTTAAGCCCCTGGGTTCAGCCCCGCCTCAGGTTAGCATCTCCGCCTGAACTTTTCAGTGATGTGAGCCAAAATCCCTCTGTGACTCTGCCTTTCTTTTTTTGGCCTAAGGCAGTTTGAATTAGGTTTCTGTACCTTGCAACCAAACAAGACCTGGATTATACAGTGTCGGTCAGAGGAAACGCTCCCCAATAAATATATACACATGCTCAGCTCTCACGGAGGTGAAACTGGTCACCACGCCTTGTGCACTTCACTGTACCTCCGGTACACGGCGACCCAGGGCTGTATAAAAGAAAGTATACACATGAAATCCCGACCTCACCGCTAGAGCTTTGGGGCTGGAGGAAGGAGGCAGAGGAGAAAATGGCAGCCTCACTCTGGTCTCAGAGGACGGGTCTGCAGAGTTTAATTTAAACACTGTCACTGCTAATTTTCACCCAACTCCAGACACTTACTACACATCCAAATGGCCCTAAAATGTTTCATCTGAAACAGAGCAGCAAGAAGCATCTCAAAGGCCTAAAGACGAAAGATGCTGCCTGGCAATCCACACATGGCTCCTCGGAGAAGCAGCGTGGACAAGCTGGGCACCAGGGCCTTCCGCTTGATGAGTGACCATGACAGCTGCTGTGAGAAGTTCGCTTCGAGTTTCCTTCCTGAACTGGGCGTCATCAGAGTGCCTAGCGGCCTGTGCGTCCTGGATGCCTCGAGCAAGGACCATGGGCACAGGGGCCGTGAGAATGGCCGAAGCCGTTCAACCAGGAGCGGTGTGCTCGCTCTGAGGCTGACGCTGTCACCTAAGAAGACATGTAATGACGAATGACAATGGCTAACTCTGGATCCTCATGGAGCACACTAAGTTTAGCTTAGTTATTAAACTAAAACAATATCTTGTCACACCCTCTATATGTCCAAATCGCACTCATCAGTTTCAACTTTTTAATGTTTTTTTTTCCCCTAGGATCTCTATAAATTTTCTCCATATACCTAAATAACATGTTCATACTGCTATTTCTTGATATTTACATTTTAGACCGATTTTAACAGTTTCCTACCATGGAAAATGACAATTTTGCTTTCCCTAAGCTCCCTTTCAGACTACAGCCCTCGTCAATGACAATGTAGTTGTACCATAATTTTTGGTTAAGTCAAAATTCATTGCTCGTCTTGTTACAACTACATAAATATTTTTCACACCTGAGTGGTTTCCTTACTTGTACGACTTTTTGTTTTTCCTGGACTTAATAGCTGCCTGGGTTTTCATTGGCTTAGATTTCCATATATATTTTGCTAATTCTACCCAAAATTCTCGATCAGAGCACAGATCTCGTCTCACAATTATGTGAAAGGTTCCATTTTGTTTTCCTGGAGCCCTTGATTCTCCATTTTATCCCGGACTGGTAGTTCCTAGGACTGTCAGGGCGGTAAGTCTGGAACGTGCATCATCATTCCAGAAAACCCCACTGCCCCTCCCTATGCTGTGTCCCATTTCGCTGGACCCCTCATGTCTTCCTCTTTCTTGGTCTCTTTCCTGTATTTTGGTACAGAGCCCCCCGACTTTGGTTACAAGGTGCACGGGAGGTAAATTATCTGACATTTTTCATGCTGAAAATTTCTTCATAACATTTATTGTCTGGCTGAATCCAGGATTCTAGGGTGGCGACCATCTCCCCCAGAACTGTGAAGGCGTTCGGATTACTGCCTAGCTTCCCGGCTTGCTCCGGAGAAGTCCGATGCCATTCTAAATGTCGACGATTGGCACGTGATCTGTGTGCTCTCTTGGGGAGCTCTTGGTGCCTCTTCTTTTCCCCAATATTGTGAAATTTCCTGCTGACATGGCTCAGTGTGGGCCTTTTTCATTCGTTACCATGGGCGCTTGCTAGGCTCTTTCGGTCTGCAAACTCTCATCGACAATTCTGGAAATGTTCTCGAAGTGCTGCTTTGATAATTTCCTCCCCTCTGATTTCTGTTTTCTTTTTATTACAGGAGTAATTTGTGTTTCAAGTATATGTATATATTCCTTTTAAACATCTCCGATGCACATGACACTCAATATGCCCAAGGCTGACTTCTTTGTCACCTAACGAAGCTTCTTCTTGGTTCTATCTTCCCCATGTCAGTGAAGTGCGTCTTTCGTCCAACCCAGAAACATCGATCTCACCCCCATCTCTTCCCTCCCTCTTGCTTCTTTACATGCGGAAAACGCCAGGTGCAGTGAAACACGCATCTTGTATGTCTCTTGAATTCAGTCCACTTCTTTTGTTCATCTTCACTGCGACTTCCTGATGTGGACCGGTGTCACCTGTCCTGTAGGACTTCGTAGCAGCCTCCTGCCTCCTCTCTTCTCTCCTCCAGGTAACTCTGTCCCGTCTTGCCTTCAGACCCCAACCTAGAGGGCTCTGGATGCTGGTATCACGCTCTGTGGCTACGATTTTGTCACGTGATAGGCCCAAGGCCTTTTGCCTGTCCATACGCCCCATGAATATGATACACGAGAATCGCCCGCTCAGTAAATACCGCTAAATAAATGAGTTGGTTATTATTACTAACTAACCATGTTCTTCCTTGCTGGAAAATGAAATCGACCTTGAAATGAGGTGAATTCCTGACATTCTGAATTTCTTCTGATTTTCTCCCTCTCATTTCTTCTCGGGTACCTCTCCCCCCGCACCCCCACATACTAAACAGGCACGGCCTAAGACGGTGATGAGAAATCGCGTCACTCAGTTAGAAACAAAATGAGGGAAGCCCTGAATGTGATGGATTTGAGGAAAGGAAGGAATCCGGGTCTCTGGGAATCGAGGCACTGCATGATCTGCTATGTACTGAGAAGATGTGAGCGAGCGGGGGAAATCCTTCGCGCATTTGAGACAACGCAAATAGCTATTGGGGTCCTATTCATCGTGGAAGTTTGAGTTAGGTAAGCGAAAACGAAAGAAATGGTCCGGATTATTTGTCTCATTCTGCCCAATAATCCACTTCCACGCTAATTCCAGAGCACAATAAAATGGTCCTTCTCAGAGCTGACGTTTTTCCCCATATAAATAAAAAATACTTCACATGGTCTGTCCGGCATTAAATAAGTGCCCTCCTGTTTAGTGTCCCATAGTTTCACCCCAAAGCTATATCATCATCCTTATTTTCTGAACTAGTCACTCCTAGAAAGCTCCTAAGCGTTCCGTCATTCAATCATCCATCCATCCATCCATTCATTCATTCATTCATTCATCACGTATTTGTTGCGTGGCTCTGCTGTACTTGATATGGTATTAGCTGTTGGAGAGTCCGAGGCGAAAATAACAAAATCCACGTCTGCAGAGATTCACCGATTAGTAAGACGTGTAGATAACTAATGACAAGGTAATGTAGCAAGTGCCAGCCCAGAGGTCTGGAGGGATTTCTCTCTGGGAGCTGGGAGGAGGAGCAGGTAGGGCTTCGCCGAAGGAGGTTGTTTGAGCTCAGATGCGAAGTAGGCAGAAGAACTGCCAAGATGGAGAGGGGAACAGAGGGACAGCACAGGGACAGCAGGAGGGTTTGTGTCTCGAGTCCAGCCTACCTGCTTCCAGCCCTCTATGACCTCCAACTTCACCGGGCCAAGGCAAATATTCTGACTCAGTTTGCCTCTAGTATATCTGAATTCCCCTGAAAATCCAATTTAAGGCTTCATAAGTCTACCGTTCAATTAAATACTTATCATACTACATATTTAGTTTTTCGCTTTTTTTTTTTTATACTTGGGAAACTGCAGTTGAGGTTGCCAATGCATAGATATGATGCTGAATGACAAAACGAGGTAAACAGGAAGTTAAGCTGTTTTCGCTGTTACTGCTGACGGTTGAAGGCATCTGGCTAAGATGACAGATCAAGACTCAGTCACCCAATGGAAGCAAATATTTAAATAAGTTATTTCCTTTTTTATAAAAGGACATGTATTCATCGTAGAAAAACAACAAAATACTTTTTTTTCCATTTCACCATATCCTCACCCAGCAATAATCACTATGAACCCACCGACATGAATTATTTCAGACTATATCATGCGTATTGATGTTTTTCTTAGTAAGATACTATAACACATTTTAAACACTTTTTACGGTGAAATATAATACTTCAAATTTATTTGTATAGTTCAACAAATAATTACAAAGCAAACACTCATGAAACTGTTACCCAATTCGAGAACTAGAACGTCAGAATTAATCAAGAACAAGAACATTCTTGGCGCCCCAGAAGCCTATCACGTCCCAAGCCTCTTCTTCCCCGCCCGAGGAAAACCAGTGTCCCGACGATTATGGTCATTTCTTGCTTTTCTTCGTAGTTTTGCTACTTCACAGGCACCCTTAAACAATACCCTGAAGTCTGTAAACGTTATATCAGTGGACTCATGCCGTGTGTATTTTTCTTTCTTGGAACTTTTACTAGACTTTGCATTCGTGACATTCATGGGTGCTGTGGCAGCGCACAGCCCAGCTCGCTCTCCCTGACGCATCGCCACCGCCGGACGCAGGTGTCACAGTGTGCTCGCTTATCCCACCGCCGGTGGGCGTGGGAGGTGCTTCCACTTCTGGTGTAGCAGTTCTATGCAATGCCACTTTGCACACAGTTGTACACGCGTCCTAACACGTGTGTGTGTTTCTCACACACTTACGAGCAGAGCTATTACATTAAAGGGCACGTGGACTTTATGAGATAAGGTCACCGGTTTCTGAAGTGGCTGTGCTTGTTTCCAGCTTTCCTGCCAGGACGGCCATAGAGCTTCTCGCGTCATCCATCTTTGGGGACACTTGGGAAGGTCAAATTTTATGATGCCGCCATTCCGATGTGTGTGCATCTCGCTCTGATTTGAATTGCATTCTTCTTACTCATGAAGGTTAGCACTCTTTCCAAATGTGTTTGATCTTTCTTTTGTGGAGTGTTGGACAGGACTTTCTGTTCCTTTTCTGGCTGCCGTTTTTTGTTTGTTTGTTTGTTTGTTTGTTTTGCACTGAGTTGTAAAAATTACAATACAATTTTGTAACCTTTTTAAAAAACTTAATAAATGATGATCATCTTTCATGATGACACACATCGACAATATTTTTTTCAAGTATAAATTCATCGCTGACTTGGTAGTTCAAATCACTCACAATTGAGACCGGAGCCACAGTGAATTAGAAGCCGTGGTTATAAATGTCAATTATTTTTAAGCTGGAGGGGAAGTAGGGAACAGACAGACCGGAGGTTATTTAGCACGCAGCTGCATATTGGTTAAGGGCCCAGACGCCCAGCTCTACTGCGTCCTTATCGTGTGACCCCAGGCACGTTAAACTGGGGGCCTCTGTTTCCTTCTGTTTAAAAATGGGCAAGACGGTGGCTGCCCCTCAGGTGGTTGTGAGGATAAAATCCTACGTCGTATTAAATAAAAGTGCGTACTTAGCATGCCAGGCACTTATTAACTATGCAAACACCGCGGTCCCCGTTAACAATGTTAACTTAGTTATTACAAATCTTTGTTGGGAACCTGTGCGTTATAAGCACTGTGCCAGCGGATTCACTCGCTGTCGGACGAGGTGGCTGCTATTCTTCCTCTTCCAGTGAGGAGTCCGAGGATCAAGGTCGCACGGCTATTAGCGGTGTGACCGTGGCTGGAATCTGGGCTTAACTTCCAGCTCATTCTCTGTTTCCTCTGACATCCGAATTCTGTGTGTCAGAAACAAACAATTCGCTGCTGCTTATTCACAAAGTTGTTCCACGCATTGGAACAAAAATCGCATGTTTAGAAAAATGTCCAAGGTGCCTTTGTTTTTTTTTCCCCAAACCTAAAAAGATGTAGCCAATTTAAAAAGGGCCTTATACCCACATTATTTTTTCCCAGACCCAGAGCACAGAAGCACCACACGCTGGCAGCCGGAGCTGGCAGGTCGCCGCTGGGTGGTGTTGTCAGTCGCATCACCGTCAGAATTGCCTGGTTCCAAGGCTACTACAAGGGCACTGGGTACAAGTGTGAGCCTGGCAGTCGGATGCCGGGCCTGACCACCCAACCCCGAAACTCCTGGCTTTGTGACCTCGGGCACACGACCTGGTCACTCCAATCCCCCGGTTCCCTAATCTAGGAGACAGTTACGAAGAGAATCTGGGCGTCAGGTTTGTAGGCGACGTTGAAATGGGATGGTGGGTATGGCTCATCATCCAGCATGTACTCGACAAATGCTGGTGTTACCACTACCATTACCATTACCATTACCATTACCATTACCATTATCACTACCATTGCCATTGCCATTATCACTATCATTATCATTATTATTGCAGCTGTGCTTCCATGAACCTCCATCTCAATCTGGCCTGTTTACTATCATCCCACGGTCCCGGCGCAGATCCACAGCATGATGTTGTGACATTGCTCTAAACTGCGTGCACTGAATAATTAAGCATGCTACCGTCACTCGGCCCCCATCTCTACCCCGCCACGCAGACAGCTCAACGGCAGAGCTTCTTCCTGGCCAGAGGGCTCTGTAGTCAGGGCCCTGTCTCTGCTGGCCAGACACTGGCTTCTGAGGTTCAGAACGGGGGTCCAGGTGACCATGGTGAAGCCAAAAAAAAAAAAAAAAAGAGATGGCACACATAGCTGCGGGCAGTTTTTTTCCCTCCGACACAAGAACGCTCAGACTCCACTGGGGTCTGCTCTCCTACCCCCAAGGGCTCTACAAAACACACATGGCCTCCCTCGGAAGAAGGATGCTACTTGGTTTTCTCATATTATGTATTCTGGAGTCCTAAGTCAATGGCACGCTCAGCAGCCTTAAGTCATTACGTCGTGTTTAATCAGTGAATCTTCCAATAGGTAAATGATATTAGAAAAAGGAGAGGCTTTGGAGAAAGACGGACCTTAACGCAAATCTTGAATTGTCACTGTGACACCGGGAACATCGCCGTTTGCCCATGCTCGCGCACGGGAGGATGAGTACTCCACAGCACAGCCTCGGTGCTTGAGAGAGAGGAGGCATTTAAAGCATGTGGGGCAGAGTCTGGCATGGGTGCCAGGCAGAGATCATGCTCATGGCGACGGCGGTGCCTTCCGGACGGTCAAGTGCCTGGGCTGGTGAAGGACTCGCGGCAGCCATGAGGTCTGTCGATGTCATCTTGAGTGAGACTCAGATGTCTGGCAAGTGGTCCAGGGGTCGGACAAGGAGAAAGGCATGACAGACACAAGGGACAGAGGAAGCTGACGTGGCAGACAGGCGCGGCTCAGAAAGGCTCTTGTGCGCCAGACAGAGAGGGGGTCGGCACCCGGGCCCGTGGGTGGGTGACGGAGAGCCACTAAAATGTCCTAAGCAGGGGAACAATAGGACAAGATGTGCATTTAGGAAGGTGAAGGCCACTGCCAGTATGGGGCAGGGGGGCGGGTGGAGTTGGCGGGGTGATTACTGATGAGCAAAGTGTGGGCTCCAAGGTGGTCCTCGGGGCAAATACGCGGACCGATGGGTTAAAGATGAAACCTATGAAGACTCTGCAAGGGCCAAGAAGCGTGGTCTTCTTTTCCAGGATCCTTCAGAAAATGGCTAGCTGGCATTTGCCCTTTTCCATTCCATTTGCATTTTTTCTAACTCCCCGTCCCCAACCCCAAGACGACGATGATTGGGCTTTGGTATTTCATCAGTGTAAGATAGCTAGGAGAATACCTAAGGCTGGAGAGAAGCGAAACATTTTAAACAGCGACACGTAATTAAGAGTTCCAGGCCCGTCCTGTAAAGAGACTGGGCTGCGTCACGGCGTCCATTTGCGTGACGATGCGTTTCGTGCAGCAGGCAGGGCTCTGAAACACCTAAACGCGGGAAGCCACAGTGGAAAACGCAGGTCTAAAAGACCGTTTGCCGTAAGTACTGCTGGACCGGCTCCCACGGCCATCCCAGGCTGATGAGCAGAGTGGGCGGCACACCAGGCGTGGAACCCACATTTGCAACGTGTACGTGCTCCTGAGGGACAGTTAGGTTTTTGTGCCCTACTTGGAGGAGCTGCCATAAAATGAAAGGTTTCGCACCAGCCTGCAGGTGGCTTAATGGCCAGGTGAGTCACAGCATCTCGCAAATTCTCCTCTGGTACTGCGGGTGTGTCCTCTACTGCTTCCCAAGCTACGTACGGTATTACTCTTGGTGTCGTTTTGAGGAAAGACTTTGAAAGATAAATGTACCTTTCTCCTCACTTGGATCTGCGGCATTTCGATTATAATTGCTAAATAACACCCTTGGCCACTAAACTAGTAACAGAGAATGAGGTTATTAGAGTTGTAAACTCAAATGCCCTAAAAAAAGGAAAAATCAAACTGCCTTGACGAACTGCTTCAGAGGCCACCTTCGTGTAATGATTAAAACCAGGCTGGACTCACCAGACGTGGCAGCTGTGACTGTGACTTTTTTCCATGCTGTCTGTCTTCTGACCATTTTGTGGCTTGCACGTTCCTCTGGCAAATGAACAGACGCCCAGGCCCATCCTAACTTCACCTGTCCTCGCTCCCTGGGGTGGCTGAGCTGACTCTGGTGTCAGCTCGTGATTCACGGTGTTTCCTGCCTGCTGTGAGGGCCTAAGCACCCCCCGCAACCCCCCCACTGACCAGCCAGAACAGCAAACGGGCCCGGATGGGGAGGCAGACCGTCCTCCTTCCCAACTCCGAGCCCACCAGATTTTTCTGTCTCCGTGACTTCAAGCAAAGGAGCGGGTCTCGAAGGTATTGCCTTAATTGTTCTCCCACAAAGATCCTTCCTAACGCTCCACCTTCCCATAACCTCCTCTGTCCCAACAGACTGCTGCTTCCCCGCGGGCTTCACCGTGACAAACAAGCTGAAGCTGTGACCGCCGCTGAGACTCGGCCTCGGGGAGAATGTGGCCGCCGCCACGCGGTAACGCTGGGGCCCCGAAGGGCCCAGAGCAGCCCGCCCGCTCTGACTCGGGGCCCCGAGGTTTGTCACCGCCCCGAACCACGCGCTGCCCGACTCCTTTGTTACCAGGAAGCAACGTGCTTCCAGCTGGTGGCGCTAAAAGTGCGTGGATCACACGCCGTGGTAAGACTCACCCCCCCATCATCGCGACCTGAGACTCCCACAGCGGAGACAGGGATCCTATCACCCGTCCTGTCTTTTCCGAAAGCGGAATATTTTGGTTCGGCAGGTGCTTCCTGGATTTCTCCACTGACGACGTGCCCGGTAAAGGGAGGACAGGTGATGCTCGGCCGAACCGGACGGAGGGCAGGGAGGACTCCCGCCCACACGCACAGCCACGCGCTCAGGAAGCACCCCGATGAAGCGGTGAGCTACTTGTATTTTTAAATTATAGTGTGCCCAGAAATACCTGAATCTGTGAAATGCAATGCAGAAATAAAAATCTGCTTTTAAAGTAGTGAAATTAATTTTTGTGATACAAGCTGGATTTTCTGTAGTCCGTAGGCGAACAGCCTCGCTATTCCCAGAATTTTTTTTTTTTCCTCTGGGTGAAGAGGAACCCAAACAATAAAACACCAGCTGTTCCTTTTCTATGGCATCATAAGAAATCCCTCTATACCTTAGGCTGAATAAAGGAAGTTTACGCTCTATAATACATCAAGTCAAGGTGACAGAATCGGATGGCATGTCGATCAAGGAGTAATCTACCTTCATTTCAGATCAATATTCTCAACTGAAAACATTTTCCTATTTGCTACGACGACTGCCAACCGGTTTGAAGTAAAGCCCGACTATTCATGTAAAATCATATGGATCAATGCTCTGGGGAGTGTTTCTGTTTGACATGCGAACAGCAGAAAAGCTTTCCATTAAAATTTTGAGGAAAGGAAATCATCAAAAGACCAAGGCTAAGTTTCCAAAATTCTTGGGAAGCTTCCCTTTACGTAGCCATGAACATCATGTTTCATAGGTACGTGGATTTCACCATTAGCACTGTGCCCACACTTTCTGCTGTCATTGCATTGATGTCAGTGAGGTGACAAGCGGTGTTACATCACAGGAAGACTCTACTGCAGGAGCAGACCGCGTCGTATGCCTCCAGACACGTTTAAACACAGCTCTCAGCCTGTGTATGAAAGCCGGGGGGAGGAGGGCGGCATGGACGGACGACAGGGTTATTGTAAAGGACTTGGAAAACTGCACGCCAGGTCACCCGCATCGTCCCATTGTGGGTGCCTGTCGCCTCTGCGATCACGGGGGCAACGGCGAAGAGGGCGACCCCAAGTTACAGGAGCTCGCTGTCCCCACGTGGGGTCGCCCAGGGAGGGAGGCGAAGCGTCACAGTCGAGAAATGTTTCCAACAGCTTTTGTTGGAAGTAGGGTGGGCATGACCCCAGCAGTCAGAATCGCCCAAACGTCTCACGGTCCCCACAAATCCAGCGACTTGGGCTTTGGCTGTACCCCGCCTGCCGACTTTCCGCTTTTTCAAGTGGAAAGGCAATGTGCAAGCAGACTTTGTTTTAGAGACTACGTTTCATTTAAATTAGAAATTCAAACCAGTGGAGTAAACGCAAAGCCAGGGTTCCATGATAAAATTTGTCTTTTGACGACAATCATCTTGAAATACAGGAAGGCTCAGGGGTTGGAGTTAGGTAAAACGTCGAGGAAAATATCCTGAAATCTTTCACAGGAGCTTCCTGCTTCGTCT
>NW_024355222.1:0-4382 GCF_902729225.1 Pteropus medius | reverse complement strand
AGGATGACCTGTGGGCAGAGCCGAGGCTCACGTGTGCCCTCGTGTGGTCGGCATGTCTGTACCTGGGCGTGCTCCTGGCTGGGCACGGCGCTCAGACCCGTCGCTGCCATGTATGTGCTCCCGATGGTCTTGATCTTTTCAACTCCACTGAATTTTGGCTTGGAGAGCAGCTGCAAAGCAACGACAATCTTTTGGTCATTCAGTCGAGGGCTGACCCAAGGCCAAGAGCTTTCTAGAAACACTCTCAACCTCTAGTTCACAGAAACGGGAACTTGAGATGTTTCAACCACCGTTTATTCATTTTTCGACCTTGGGTTTTGTTGGGAAAGGGCTCTTCATGCATTTCACAAAGAGCGTGTCCTTGGAAGGAAATTCAGTGTAATGATTTACTTCCAAATGACATGAATTACTTCTCAAAATCTGCTAGCAAGGGAACCAGGATAAATTATGATGCAAGTGATAATGGCCTCAAATAAATTTCCCGACTGCTTGTTTGAAAGCCCTCTTTACAGAAGTATGATTCAGCGAGTGAGGTCTTCCCTGCCATGATGAGGGTGATTTGTGACCAACTATAGTGCTGAGGATGGGTTTCTGGCCTCTGAGCTGTCGAGGTGAGAGGAATAAAGATCCAGAACAGCTCCTCCCATTAGCTCAGATCCTGATATTTCGCGCCCCATTTACAAGCTTCCTCCTCGACTTCTCTCTGAGATCTCTTTAGATCTCAGGTGACACAGAAAAAAGGTAGACATGAGAACAGAAGCTGTAGGAATGAGAAAGAAGGGGTGGAGAGGGCAAGTGAAGGAAACTCTGGAAAGTTCTATACCTGCTCAGGAGGACAATGGTGCCAATCAAAGACTGGGAGCATCTCCCTGTCCCCAACTTGGCACTTCTGCTTTGAGAGAAGTCTCTTCCAAAATGATATGTCAGAGAGTTTAACATAGAGCAAGTCCCTCTGCCACATATACAGGAGCTCGTCCAACCTGAAGGGACCCTGCCACACACCCACTGGGACTGGGGACATTTGTTCTGCTGAGGGGCAGCTGGAGCAAATGCGTCACCATTCTCACTATGAACTTGTCATCACAGTGGCAATTTCTAGTAGTCATTATCTCACCATGAGTCTTGAGTCAACCTCATGGTGATAACAGCAGTAGAGAAACGTACAGTTCCCATAAGACGTTCCGTAAGGTTGGCCTGCAACCGTCGTAGTACATCATTTAATCACTGTATTTCAGAGTTCAATGCAGCATGATGAGTTTATGTTCATGGATGTCCATTTTCCTATATTATGCTTAATATTTATAAGAACGGTATAGCAGCAAAATTCTTAAACCAGAGGTGTGTTTGTTCTTATCAGAAAATAAAACACATTATTCTTTGTGTACACAGAATACTGAAAATTGAAAAATGACACCTATTTCAAATTGTAAAACACGCATTTTGTCCCTTCTAAAATATATTATTCCGTATTACATATTGCTTTTTCAATAATAAAGCATGTCACCCATGCACAGTTGAAGTTGGTATCTATCTGACAGAGAGCCTGCAGGATGCACTGGCAGACATACCAAGAATCTACTATAATAAATAGTAAATAAATTATCTTGTACGTAAAAATGGAAGGCGAGTGTTTTCCTTGCAGTTCAAGCCTTTTGAGAAAATTGGCCAGATTTTGGTAGCTGTTTCTAGCGATCACACCATCTCACAAATAAAACACATTCGTCCGTCCAAAACCGTCCAGGACCCAGGCAGGGAAAAAGGCTTCCGCTCCAGCCACAGGAAGCCACACCAAAGGACGAGTGTGAGGACACCCCGTGATGAATGACTTCCCACGCGTGGGCCACGGGACCACGGGCGTGTCCCCCGTGTGGGGCTGGGGCCGCCCGCCCTGCAGACGGAGCTCGCAGTACCTACGTCGTCAAAGTCGGCGATGATCTCGTTGAGGAGCCGCAGGCATTCCAAGCCCTCCTTGTTCACGTCCGACTCCGTGTAGAACTCCTTGAAGTCCGGAATGGAGGCGAACATGACGCAGACACAGGCGTAGGACTGGTGGTATAAATCCTGCGGGCAGAGACAGGGGACGCCATTTAAAGGGGCATGCTCCCAGGGCGAGTGCTTCTCCATGCGGATGGGTGGAGCGGCCACCCAGTGTCCCACCCCCCCACCCCACCCCAGCGCCAGGCCCTCAACTGTGGCATTGTCACAGGCGAATGCTTCTAACGAGCTGAAGGCAGGCTCACGGTCCTCAGCATGGCGCTCCATGGCCACCACCAGCTGCTACGAGCTGCCCGTCCACCTAAACCTCTCGGCCACCTCTGCCTTCAACAGTCCACGAGGCCAGAGACGTCTGACTTAGGAAAAAAGTGTCCTTTAAGCAACCGAAGGGAGAGGAAATGATTTCCAAACTGCTACCTTGTCCTAAAATGACGCCTGATGGCTTCAGTCTTTGGCTGAGGCCTTTAGACATCTCCTCTTTTGTGTCCCGTGAAAGGAGCAGATGAAACTCATCAGGTTACCAGAAAGAACCAGTGAAATGCCTCAGGCGACCTATCGTTTTGTATGCGACACCAACAATACTTAATATGGACATCCACTTGTCTTTAAACAGAAAGAGGCTCGTGGTTCTATGTCCAACAGACGTGAACAAAATTACAATGTCCTATAAACAATTTCAAGGTGTTTCCAGTTTTTCCAATATATAGTGAAACCTTCAGGGTAAGTGAACGTTTCGGAAGGAAAGAGTTGCTATGTGGGCACGGGGGCTGGCCCTGGGAGCGAGGGTCTGCCCTCCTGCTGGCCCTGCCTGTCAGGAGCCGCGGGCAGCCCGACAAAGGCAGGATGGACAGGTGCCACCCCGGGGCAGCGCGTCACAGGAGTCGCCCCGCTCCAGGAGGCGTGAGGCGGTTCTGTTGGACACTGCTGTCCTCGGAGCGCAGGGAGGAGCGCCAATGGCTGGCACTTCCTGCGTGCCGGGCAGGGTGACGGAAGCCACTCTGCGTCAACGCTGTCATGAGCCCTGTCCCCGGGGCACCCAGATGACCCCTTGGCACGGAGTGAGCACCTCAACACCACCGTGACAGCAAGGTGGCCTCTCAGGAGAACCGTTCTTGCCCCACCGAGGTATCCTAACACACGCAAGCAGGGCAACGGCGAGCCATGGCAGGTCACGACCCCTTCCTGGAAAAGCGGGGCCCGTGCCATTTCCTGTTCCCAGGGCCGGCCACCCTGGCGCGCCTTCTGCTGCTGCCTCACCATCCGCACAACATGTACGGACGGCAGAACCGAGTCTTTCCTTTTCCACTCTGCTCTCAATATGGCGGAGCAAGCTCACTGTGCAGATCTGTTCTTTCTCTCTGTGTTTTCGTGAACTGCCATACCCTGGGAGACAAGCCGTGGCCTGCGTGGAGGCCATGCTCAGGTCCCAGTAATGCCGACTAAGCCCGGGAGGGACCAACCCCAGGGGGGACCTGGGCGTCAGCGGGCTCAGGCTCACGTGACAGAAAACGACGGGCTGTGACTGGAGCCCACGTCACTGTCCGGCTCTGCGTCTCCTCCTTCTTCTCCACCCTGCTTTCCCGTGGGGTCTGAGGGGGCGACCAGGTCCAGACATTGCTCCCAACAAGTCAGGCAAACAGGAAGGAAGAGAGAATCCAGGATCCCCCAGTCTGGCCCGGGGAGCCCGCAGAGGGGCGGAGGGGGGTCTACAGCACTGTCCTGGCAGCTGGCCAGAAGTAGTTCCACGGGGCCTGGAATGTTCTTTTCCTCTCCCTCCCCAGCCTCCATCTCACTGCTAGTTTCTAGCACTTTCTTTTCAGGCTCAGATGTCACCACCTCACTGACGTGGCCTTTGTGGACTCCCCCAGTTACATGGCCAGTGCCTCTGTAGACAGCAGGATGCCGTCCCCTCCTACCGATGAGGTCGCCTCTGTCCTTCTCATCTCTGTATCCGGGCCCGGCACCGGCCAGACCAGAGGGCAGGGACAACATCACGGACATGACGGATTTATAGACTGACCTGATACCTAGACCTATAGACATAAGGACACTTTTACATGGCTAACGAACACAGACGGTTCATTCTTCATACATGTAGCGATTTCATTATGTGCAACCCAAAGGTAAACAGGTTGCTGAATAACCTGCTGAATGTAGACAATGCTGGGAGAAGAAACAGAAAACTGAACGGTCTGTGGTCGATCTGTGGACTTGCTCCTTGCTCAGCAAGCTCCGTGTGCTCCCAGGACACTGGACCCCGCCCACCACCTGGCACTTCTTACTGCCCACTTCGCATAAGCTTCAGACACGGACCGTCCCACGCCTTGAGGATGTTTGCGCTTCAGCATCACCAAGGTCGAGCTTGTGTATTAACGAGCCCACCCACC
>NW_024355221.1:0-377 GCF_902729225.1 Pteropus medius | reverse complement strand
TGCCCTCTTTGTTTCAAAAAACATGTAGGACTTTCTTAGGCCAAAAAAAAAAGAAAAAGAAAAAAATTATGTGAGAGAGAGAGAGAGAGAGAGAGAGAGAGAGAGAGAGAAATTACACCAATTTCGACCTAATGCTTAGAAATACAAAGTGTCTGACTTCAAAATGTTCTCGAATAGCTAAAATAATGGGATACATTTAAAAAGGCAAAACTCAGAAAAATAAGTTTGAAGCTTTAAATTTTAAAAAATCAATCATGAATAAATATCTTAAAAGATCTTATTTTATAGAGTTGTGGGAATGATTAAATGAGGTGATAAATGCAAAGATCTTTAGCAAGTACTTGGTGTATTGTTATAAATGAGTCAAGATTGCTGTT
>NW_024355220.1:0-15208 GCF_902729225.1 Pteropus medius | reverse complement strand
CACATGTCTCTTCTCCGTTTAGCTCTTTGAGAAAGGAAGCCTTTGTGGGGGGGGGAGGGGGTGGTCATTCTGAAACACACACACATCCATGGGAGGTGTCATCCAAAGAGCTGCTTAATTCTTTGCGGTTCTCCTCACTCGCACAGACCTCGCCGCAGGCCGTGCTGCACTGTGTGAGTGGTCCCTCTTTTGTGCACACGGAGACGGCGCAGGTAGAAGAGCGCCCGGAGGAGGCGCCCCGTCCTCCCCGCCACCGCACTCGTGCTCATGCTTATCAACCACCCGTACTGACGCTGTGAGCACACGCCGTCATTTATCCTGTGTTTTAAAAGGTTTCTGCACATTCCTCACCACCGCAGAGACCCCCTAACATTGCACTTCTGACCGCGACAAGCTTGCTCCCCAGCTGCTCACGTACGGCACGCCTCCAGGTCTGCACAGTTTTTTACAATTATTGTATGTCAGGCACCGCCCTAGCAAGAAGTGAAAAGCTGAACTGAAACATCAACAGCTCAGTCTGAGAGATCTGTGCGGGAATTCTGCTGCCACGGGATTCACTGTCAGCCCTCGGGTTTCTGCCTGGAGAAGCCGTGATTGTCTACACAGGGATATCCCTGCTCTTAGGTGAGACAATGTCTGCAGACTGGACACCAGCTCCTAAGCACCTGAACTATCACTGACACATGGCATGGGCACATCTGAGAGACGAGTGGCCAGCAAAGACGAGCGTTCCGGTGTAATGCACTCACGCACGGGAGGACCCTGTCGTTGGGAGGACCCCAACGACCGGGTCCCCCTGGACCCTAGGAAAGGATCTTTCTCAGATACTGGCTGATCACCTTCTGGAGCTTGACCAGGTGAATTTCAAAAGAGAGCTTCCTCTCTCGTTTTCCGTGGGGGGATCTATCTGCACACGGACTGCTCGCAAGAGAAACCTTGATCGACCCTAGCGGGTCGGCACGTGGTGGACTAGTTTCCCTGGCCTGAGCAGAGAAAGATTCTCCACGCCCTCGCCCTCGGGTGGGACAGGACGGCCCCACTGGGCTGGAGCTGAGAGAGAGGGTGGGACTCAGGAGGAGGCTCTGCGCCTCAGCAGTCCTCCTGAGCCTCTGCCTCTGGGTGGAGACCTCATCACAGGGCTAGAACGCTTGCCCTCAGCCCCCACTCCTCACCCCACATCACCAAAGGCCTACACTTCCTTTTATCCAGGACGCCAAGATTTGGCTCCTCATCTCCTCCTCCTGCTCTCAAAACACCACCATGACAAACAGTGAGGCGGAAGCACACCTCGAAGAGAGAGAGAGAGAGAGCAGGCCTCAGGGGCAGGCGTGCCCGTGACACGGGAATGGCCGTCTTCCCGCGACCACACGTGGTCACCGAACACTCACGGTGCCGGAGGCTCCACTCGTGAACGACGTCACCTCGGTGGATGCGAGAGCTACGCCGGGTATCCACGGCAGGCGTGTGACTGTCTCTGCGATCCCACGTTCTCTGAGGCAGCCGGCCGGTAGATGGCGGGAGGCATGGCGTCGAGAGGAGGGGTCAGGAGAGTGCCATCGCAGCGCGAAGCGCTAGGTCCTTCGGAACTCTGCATTTTCAGGCAGAAAGACGGCTCGAGGCGCCGCCTCGAGCCGTGTCCCAAACCTCTTCTGTGAAACCCTCGGGTCACCCCATCCGGGGCGCATTGCAAGGCCCTGCCCCGAAGATTCGGGGACAGACAGCACGCTCCCGCGTCCCGAAATCACCGAAGACACGAGAGCGGCCTCCCCCTGCCAGGCCCCCGAGAGAGAGCGCGTGCTTGCTCGCTCGCTCGCGCATTCTCCTCCCTCTCTCTAAGTCCTTCCTCCCTCGGCTGGGAACATGTTTGTCAGTCAGTCAGCTGAAAACATTTCCCTGAATTAAGGCATCGTCCCTAGTTCAGTTTTCACTGCAGTTTAAAGAGAAGGTTTTTATTCCTGAAAGCAAATTCTGAAACCTGGCTTTTCATCACAGATGGGTGAAACTTAGAAATCGACTCTGGTCAGTCCTCCAAACTTTTGAATCCATGGATTCAAAAGTTTGAAGTGCCAAGGGCTGACCTCGACCATACTGTCCTCGGCATGCCAGCTCTGACCATTCTAACATGAGCTATGGCCACAGTACAACACAAGATGATAAAGTGCTTACCTGGTTGTGGGCGTTCCGGTGCACTTCTCCCTCTGTAGACACTGGCTCCAGTGAAACACGTGACCTACTGAGAGAAACTCGTGACGAAAATCGACTTTTGTGTGCACAGAGAAAAAACTGAAACCACATGAACAAGTTTAAGACCAACTCGAAAGAACACGTAACGAATCGTCGGGTCACGATCCTTGAAACTTGCAGAAATAAGCTATTGTAATTCCCCGATCGTGATAGCTTATCTGTAAACGATTCACAATTTGAAACGCAGACTAGCGAACACTACGACTACATTTTTAGACGAATTTTTCAGGCACAGATAAGGAGATAAATCCCAGAAGGACTTGTGGGTATAATACACGAGGTATATTTTAAAATTATACCCTTTTCTCTGAAAAGATTATTTAAGAACATGACTTCACATAGATTAAATGAGTCAACGATCGCAGACCAAGTTTTGTCATGGCGTCTTTGAACTCTAGAGCTCAAAGACACCGATATGATTACATGGTCTGCAAATAGCAATCTTGATTCATTGCTAACATTATCCGTATTTAATACGTTTAGAACCCTCATTGGTCATATTTAATAACATGGAACACTGAAATTAAATATAAGGAAATGTAGGAGAAACCAAGGAACACCGGGTCGGGGTTCTGCGACACTGTACTTCGGTCACATATCCGGGATCGTCGTCTTCGTCGGGAAAACGCAACCTTCGACTGGTCTTTTCACGGGAAGAAATGGGACACGTGAATGAGATAAGCTACAGGAGCATTAGAAGGGGTGCGGCTGGGGCTGGAGCAGCCAGCAGGGACACAGAAACGGAACAGATCCTCAAGGGTTCATACCGCGGTGCTCCGCCACCGTCCTGGGCTCCGCAAGAAGGGAACGCGGTGTCCGCGACCTGCACTCCCGTCCCACCTGGCCCGGCCGAGCGGCTGGATCCGCCCCCGCGGCTACTCTCTCGGGGCCACGGCTGAGGACGGATGCCTCGCAGACATCCACGCCCCACTCTCCGGTCGCTAGCGCGGGAACCCCGGGGCCCGGGACCCCAAGCTCGCCGAAGCTGTCGCTGGCACCGACGAGGCAGAGCACCGCGTCGCCGAGGCGGCCGAAGCATCTGCTGCTGAACTTCAACTCGCCAAACAGGCGCGGCTGGAAGCAGGCCGCCCGACCCCGGGTGCCTGGTGTCACACCTTTGACTGCTGCGGAAGCCTCTGCGACGTGCTCCGGGTGGAGGGAGGCGAGAGCCAGAGCACAGTCACAGAGGACGCGTGGAAGAAGAGGGGAAGGGAAAAGCCAAAACCCAATCACCTGTCACAGCCTCTGTCTCCCTGCGTCGGCCCAGCAGGGGCCAGCTGGCCGACGGAGGGAGACAAAGACATCGCAGGAAGGTCGAGTTTTCAGGCTCCAGCCCTCTGCGATACTCACCTGCACGTGCGCTCTCGGCAACGCTCGCTTCTGACAAAATAGTCATCAGTTTGCCGTCTTGGCCCCGTCCCACCTGCTGTCACTGATCTGACTCAAGATGGCAAATGTTTCCATGACGGCAACCAAGAATTTTTTAAAATTTCTCAGAAATTCCCTAGAGAATAGAAGACAGGAAAAACAAACATATAAAACCCAGAGGAGTCTACGAATCGGAATAAATAAATGCGATCCAGTAATCTGGCTAAATGCACTCACAGATGTGTCCTTTTGCTCTATCGCCGTGGCTTGCCGCTCTGTCACAACTTCTCGCGCACAATCAGGCAGAGAGGAATGCCCTCCTCACTTCTCTTTTCAGCGCCTCCTACGAAGATGCTGTAATCTCGGTTTCTCGTAAGCGGTGGCTTGATTTGTTTGAGATGTATTATTACTTTACTGACTCCATAAATCTGGAAGGCTTGTTGAACACTGGATATGTGCTGTGGAGCCTTGTGATTCAAATTGTGTGTTCTTTCACTAAACAGTATTTCTCTCATTTCTTTGGCTGTTACCTAAGAGACTTCCTACCTCTCCGCTTTTCGTACTTCTTCGGGAAAAGTGCCACAATCCGTTCCTTTTATTCTTTGAACATACTCATATTGGTATTGTCCACGTGATGGGATGTTGTCTTCTACCTCCGGAATTTCTGTCTGTTTCCCGCTTTGTTCCTGTGTTGGGTTCTTTGTATGGGCCATGCTGCTCTATAAAAGTAGCCATTATACGACAAGCAAACAAAAGGACATCGATTCAGTTGGCACTCTCCAAGGCAGTGTCTGTTTGCCTCGATGTCACTTTCTAAGACTTATATTGGAATCGGTCTCCAGAGTGGCCCCGTCTCCCTTTCGTAGGCCCGTTCCTGTTGCTGGCCTGCCTGCTTGCTTACACTTGGGGTCCTGGTTCCGCTCCCTTCGTGACACCGATTTCCACCTCTGTGAGATCCTTCCTCGGGTGCAGCCGTAGGTGGGGCGCAGTCACCCTGGGATGACGACATCATTCTCGCAGGGCTCTCCTTGGACTGGCTCGCTCCATGATCTCTTGGGATCTGGTGCTAAACAAAGGAGGCGGCTCACCGATCGTTAGACAACGTCCTCGAGATGGCCACAGGCCAGCTGGGTCCACAGGTTTTGGCCGAGATAGACTAGTGAGTGACGCTCTGCATTAATCGAGAGCGATAAACCTATGCCTGCGTGCCCAAAGGAACAGACGTCACTTGAAATGGCCTTGAACTTCTCCACACTAAGGGGGCCCATGGAAACTGTCTACGGGAGAGGCAGAGTCTCTGGCAAGAGCTACAGAGCTGAACATTCTTCTCCTGTAGACTGCCTCTAGTCTTCTTGGCTCGCCTCTCCCATCGTGGAACCTCCGTCCTGGGAGTCGGCTGGGGACGGGGCGATATCCTTCCAAGGACTCTCCACCTTTCCTCCGTGGAATGGTCCCTATCCACGGGCCAGGGGCAGGATGGAGGAAGGGAACTCCTGACCTCTCAATTCCCGGTGAGGATGACTGAGCTGCTTCCATGTGGAGGTGGAGGGAACGGGAAATGGAATGGAATTTAAATCTGCATGGAGCTTGCTCACCACGTAGCTCCCCATCTTCCGGGCCCCGCCCGCCCAGCGTGAAGCTTCCGTCGATCCGAACTGGAGTGAGCCGCGCGCGACCCACTTCCTCTTCCTCCCCCACACGTCCCCGATTATCACTGCCCTCTCTGCTCCTTTGTATGGAATAACAGGAAGCAACGCTCTACCGAAACAGCAGCTTTCAATTTCCTATCATTTCAGATCGTCGTTACTTGATCTTACCTTTGGGATCGAACCGGAGCTCTTCCGAGCTTCGCCAATGCCGACGTGAAGCTTTCCGGGGAAATGAGCGCAGCTCGTGAAAACTATAAAAACCAAAACGAAAAACAAGCACGTCGGCGGCTTTGGATATCAAGACTGTAAATTAGCGGGATACTATGAAATAAATGGGCAGCAACGGAAACTCTTGGTCACGATGCCTTCGAGACTAGGGCTATGACCATAATGGCTTCTTGAAGGAAAACAGAGAGAGGATTAAGCGGGCAGGAAGCCGTACGGTGAGTCGTGATGCAAAAGCGTATGGTAAGAGGCGTTTCTCTACCTTTCGTGTCCGACACGGTGACAGAAGAGACTGGTGTCGGACACGAAAGAAAAACTGCAGATTGTTCTTTTCAGTCGGCCCCTCCTAGCAATTGTGCTCATAAACAGCCAGCTGTGTGATCTTGACTTTATGATGGGCACGACATGCTTTGAGAGAGCATCGGTCCCGTTCTCGAGGCCCAACTGATTAGTTCCATCAATTACAGCAGTCCACAGACATGACTCTGGCTTGTCCAGAGATTCAATTCCAGAGTCAGAAGCAAGCTCACCCGGCATCTGGCCTGGCCCCTTCACGTACCGCCGCAAACGCAGGAGGTCCCCTGCTAATGTCGGAAATGAGACCAAGCTCACCTCCTTAGATAGCTTTTGAACTGTGATTCGCCAAGAAAAGGAAAAGAAAAAAAAAACAACCCCAGCATAATTGAAGAGATTATAGTGATCTTTGATCAAACAGGTTACGAACGAGGATACGGCCGGACAGCGCTCTGCTCTTCGGATGAAAGGTAACTCATTTATTTTTAACGTGTCATCTGAAAAGCTCCATTTACTATCCATTGTTCGGTTGTCTCCTATTTCTTTAAATCTCTTTCTTTAAAAGTTACAGCAACTTTTAGAGTCTCTTCATTTTCTGACTAGTGCAAACATCACATCATACGGCACAAGATCAGAGCATAGGGACGTGATGCGGGTCGGTAATGATGGCCTCCGTTAGAATAGCACTACGGCAAGCCGTCGACAAAGCGAGGCCATTGTAAAGGGTGAGCTCATCAGATTTATACGTGTCTCTCTTTCGGGCCGTGACCATCTTGTCCCTTTACCTCCGTCCGGTGACACATTATTCCATGTGATTAAACTGATTGGACGATGTCTTTTCTCGGCTGCTTCTCTCCGCAGAAGCCCGCACAGCCGTAAAGCCCTGGGCCAAACCGGTAAAGATCCCCCCACGCGGGAAGCTCACGTTTCGGCGGAGGTCTGGCGGCAACCAACGCGCATACGACTGTGATTGCGGTCGGCTGCATTTCTCCCCCGGCTCTGCTTTTTGTTCCAGTACATCGATGACTTTCTAACACTGTAAATAAGGAGAAGTGCGAGCGGGCAAGGGATGGGCTGTGACTTGAGGTAGAGGACAATCATAGGAAATGAAAGGGTCCCTCCAAGTATGCTCACTCCTGAAAGAGAATTTCTAACGGAACCTGCATGGGGAAAAAAGCCGGGGTCTCTCGGGGAGGAGATCCGAGCGGGTCCATCGACGGGAGGGATAGGGTCATTCTACACTGGGGAGATCCAACGTTTTACAAGGAAAACTGATCTCTTTTTTGTGATATTCCGGAGGGGAAAGACGCCCCCCCCTCCGCCCCCCGGGGAAAGGAGGAGAAGGGACAGCCCGGGTTGGGAGGATCATCCGGGAGACCACTTCTCTCCCAAAAGAGGAGCCTCAGAGGAAGCCACGGCTCAGAAGTGTCTCCGGCCGTGGCCGATTTCGGCACCGATTACTTTATTCATCTCCTTATTCGCATGACCCATTTTCCCTACTTCTCATCTACGTATTGGAAACTGTTCTTGTCATCTTTAACACTTTTTTTTCACGGCCTCCTCTTGCCTCGGGACCGCACGAGAGACCGTAAACAGGGTGAAGAGAGAGACCCGCTCACGGGGAAAATCCCGGGAAGCTTACGCGTCGTTCCCGGCGGGCTCTCTCACAGTTCTGGCCCGGAACGGACACACGGACCAGCCGCCCGCCGCACGCGGCCACCGGGCACTTCGAATGCGGCTACTGCGGCTGAGGGCCAGTCGCCGGGCGCCGGGGTCCTCGGATGGACACCTCACCCCCACTCCGCACGACTCGGGTTCCTCCCCGGAAGTCCATCGCCGGAGGCCGTTCTGAGATGCGACAGGGCCCGGGACGCTTGTGGCACTCTGCAAAAGCCAACGCTTTTATGAGAGACTCCCTTCCGTCCACCGTCGGTTGATTGCATCTTAGCCCCTAGAGTCTTTGTATAGTTTGGCTATTCGAAAGCACCACGAACCCTACGGCGCAATGACGACACCGAAAAACGAACGAACGAACGATCCGATCGAGACGCGGGAGAAGCGTCCGTTCAGATCCTCGGCCCGACCGACGTGCGAGAAGGTGTTCGACCTCACGAGCCGTTACGTCGAAACCCCAAGGAGGTAGCCATTCTGACAGGTGTGACATGGCATCATCGACGGGACATGTCATGACGAGTGTTGGCGAGGTTGTGGGGCGACGGGAACCCTCGTCCCCTGCTGGCGGGACTGCAAATCGAGGAACCTCCGCACCGCTTTCCGTAGCGGCCGTACCAACCGACTGAGACTTGAGCGGCCAGGCGATCCAGCAATCCCTCGGGGGCACAGACCCAGTCAAGGCTTGAAACCCCACACGTGAAAAGATGGCAGCGCCTTTCACGGTGGCCGGGACCCGGAAGCGACCGAAGCGTCGTCCCACGATAGACGCCTGAAGGAAGAGGCTGCGCTACGTATTTCACGGTACCTATTGCTCGGCCGTAAGGAGAGAAGACACGCCGCCCCATGCGACGGCACAGACCGACCTTGGGATGATCGGGTTTGTTTTGCTCCCTTGACAGTCGAAAACCCCACGATATCGCTTATCTGTCTCTGTCTATGGGATGTCGATCTGAAAGCGACAAAGGACCAGGACAGAGACTCGTGGACGTGGACTATAGGCCAGCGGCTCCCCGAGGGTAGGGGCTGAGGGGGCGGGGCGAGGTAGATTTCTTTCCGTCACCACAGATCGGACCCCTATGGGTGGCGAACACACGATGCAACATCTGTGTGCACGTGTGTATCTGCATATGCTCTACCGTTAAACGGCACACCCGAAACTTCCTGGATGTCGTGAACCGATGTCACCGTAATTAAAATTTTAACAAGTCCAAAACTATAGCAGCCCGGTGGAAACGCACGTTCTGCTCTCGCAGCCACGCACGCCGCGACCTCTGTGGTACTCGTTGATTCCGGGCACTGGGTCGGCAGCGACTCATTCTCAGGATACGAACGTGCTCGTGTGTGGTCTAGTCGTACACAGAGCCTCCCTCGCCCGACACCGACGGGCGGCATCGGATCCCCCCGTCGTTCCCGAAGATAGGGAAGGAGCGGCACGGGGAGCCCTGTTATAAAAACCGAGTGGAACAAATAACGCCGTGGCTGACGAGTCCCACCACTACCACCGCCTTGTCCCTCGCTTCCAGCAGATACCATGAAATACCATCCTCGGGAACAAAAGAGAAGATGCTTTCATTTCGGTGAAAGCAACGGAGAACCTACCGAACTGTCTGAGCCGCTTACGTTAGGACCTCCAGCAGCTGGCCCGGGAAGAATCTCCCGCTTCGGGGACGACTCGCCATCGGTCGGCGACACGCGATTTCCCAAGGTAGATCCGCCCGACTTGTCGGCACAGCCCAGGGCCTCGCACTGTTCCTCGTGTCAAGCTCCGACATCTCGGCCTGAAGCTTTCACGCTTTGCTCCGTCTTCTACTCTTCTTAGACCCCACTTGAGTTAGACGCTTCGTTTCACTCATCTCCCAGAAGAAAGTGCTTTGAATATGTCGTCCGTCGTCAGCCCTCTCCTTGCCGGTTTCCCATCTACAAGGATCATCTTCCCCGAGTGAAATACTCTTCATTCTGCCAATACTTTCTCACCAGAACGCTACCTAGGAAGTGTTCCGCAAACAGGTCTTTGTAGATTTAAAATCAGAGTCTATCAGAAGCATTTTTGAATGCAGAGGGGGATTCGAAACTCTCCCGGACTTTTTAGTATTTCGTTCTGTTTACTACTTGTATCATCCGCCAGTTTAGGTCCTGCAAAACCTGTGGCTATGCCTATAGATTTCATTCCTCTGCCTTCCCCGTATTGCTAAGCTGCTATGACATGATTTCTCTAGGGTTTTGGTTATTAGACTGAAAATGTTCTAGGGATACGCCGAATAAGCCGATTACCTGGAGAGAGTAACACACGTCCTTGCTAAACTACAGACTCTGAGGCAAAACGTTTAACAAATACTTGCCGAATCTGACTCACGGGTCGGGTGCTCATCTGAGAAGACGGATGCCAAGACGAATGAGATAGGAAAAACACCAAGCCACCTCTCCTCTCCGAAGGCGTTCATCCACAGTGCCATAGGACAGGCATAAAATTGAATACATAACCGCCGTTCTATACCCGGTGCTGTCATCTGGAAATGTATGCGACTGCATTTCTCTTCGGTGGGTGGTTTACTACCCGCAGCCTCATCGGATCCTGACCTTCGTTGAAGCCTTTCCAGTTGGGTTTCTTCCATTTTGTTGTGAAGCCCCGGGTTCGACTTTCTCCTTCCCGGAGAAGAAACACGTAAATCAATGTATTTTTATACGTGTTTCCTATCGGGGAGCTGAGAGTCGATAACGCGTGACATACCGTTTCTCGTTCGCACAAATCGCAATCGTCGAGCGGGACTCCGAGGACCTCCGTGCTCAGAGCCGAACGGGTAGGAGCCCGCACGGCCCCGCTTCGGAACTGCGGTCAAACGGGAGCCGACGCTCCGCACGCCGTGAGCGGAACCGCCCGACTGCAGGAACCCCGAGTCCGAAGGGCGGCAGGCTCACGCGACACCGCGCCTCTCTTCCTCTCTGACGAGGGATGAGGAGACGGCAACTGCCAGGTCCACGTCCCGGGCAGGTGCCGCGCGCGAACGGGCCCGCCCGGCCGCGGCGAGCTGGGGAGCGGGAGGGGGACGAGAGGCGCCGGCGCGCGGCCAAGGTCGACTGCGCCCACGACCCGTCGAGGGGCCGGAGAGGAGGGCAGGCCGGGCTCTCCTCAGGCCCCGCCCCCCTGCCGATCCCCGCCCCCCTCTCGTCCCCTCCCATTTTCATTCTCTTTGAAACCCCACTCGGCCACTGTCGAATACAGATGAAACCAGGGAGACGGAAGGGTTCTTGGTAGCTGTCTCCGAGGCTACCGAGGCCTAGGGGCTTGGGAAATTTGGGTCTATTCTAACCTACTTTGGAGACTTAGTAGGGGGGGAAATAGACCAAACATTAGTATTAAACGTGTGTTTCCGGGAACCGCGTCGGGCCGTGCGGCTGGACGTGCACCGAGACTGGAGCTCTTTACTCCAACCCCGAAACGAGTTCCTTCTCTCCCTGTTCTAACACACCGTGCTCCTTGATGCCACAACGCCGTCGCGAACCGTCATTCCACAAGCCGAACGAAGCCAGGGCGGGAACCTGTCGTTTCGCACACCTGGAAGACGCGGCTGTGCCACGGCTTCGCCACGCGCCGCGGAGCGTGCTCCCGCGCCACCTTTCCCTTCTTCTCCCTTCGGATCGGCTCGCTCCCCGGGCTGGCACCTCCCGGGCCATGGAAAAGCGCATCGGCAGCATCTGAGGGAGCCGCTACTTCCACCGTCCTGAGCCTGAAACGGGCACGTGGCAGAAGCCTTCAGGTCACCTCTGTCCCCGCGACGATAACGCCGGGACTCGGGTTAGCCGGGACTCGGGCCACGTGACGGGGACCGGCTCGCCCGCCCTCCCGCGCCAGGCCCGAGGACCGGAGGACGATGGATCCGTGAGGTAAAAGCGCAGTGTTTTATTAGCAAAGGGGGACGGAGACCCAGCAGGCCCGAGGCGACGAGTGTCTCGGCCACGCCGTCGGCCACACCCTTCCCCAAACGGGAACGTATAACGAACAATCTCTCACGTTCGGAACTGTCTGTGCGGTCAAATGATAACGGAACGTCGGGACATCACAAGGAGGCGGGGGTTTCGTGTGGCAGGTAATTTTAAAGTCCGGTATTCCTCCCCGCACGCAATTTTCTCTGGCGGCTCGGCTCGGCTCCACAGATTTTGTTCACTCAGAGTCAGGGGTGATCGAGAACTGGCGTCCGGCATTACAGGGCTGGAAAAAGACGTCGTCCACTGAACCAAGCGGAAATGTTCAAAGAGGTACAAAGTGTAACCAACCCGTGCCCTTCTCCCACTTATCGAGAGTCCTTCGTAATATTTCGGAAACAGAAAAAATGCCTCGCTAGCCAGCGATCTCTGCCAAATGTCACGCGATGTCACTCGATGCGCCACTATGCCTGCTTGCCCGTAAAAGGCTCCCTTCTTCTTCCCCTCAGTAACGGACCCCACGGTCCGTCGGAGGAAAACAGAATTCCACGGATTTATTCTGTTTTCCTCCACGGTCCAAGGTATCCCTCCCTCCGACTGGCCAGGAAACGTTCGCGGTTTTCTTACGCGAGGTGAAAGAAAGTCAAGACCGTGAGGTCATTGCCCGCGGGTCAGTTCCCGCCAGGTCAGGGAGAAGATTCCGTCGCCGATGACGGATGCAGTCTACGCAGGAAGGGGGAAACCGGAAAGGACGCACGGTCGTAACGATGAGCGGGACTCACAATCTGCTGCCTGCGGATGCCGCGCGCTGTTACCACGGCTTGGCGTTCCTAACTCTTTCGCTCCGAGAGCAGAAAGTCTCCCCTCGCGTTCGGCCGTCGGAGAGCCACGGGGCCTCTGAAAAGGTAACCGTGGAACCGCAGAGCCGCAAAGATGCACTCGCACGGGCCCGCCCCGCTGCCGGGCGATCCTCTGGCAAGCACGTACGCCCCAGACGGCGACCACGGACCAGCCCGCCGCGATGCCCCGTCAGGGTCGGTCGCCAACCGTCCCGATATGTACGTGACTCCCGCCCGGTTGAAAGGAAGAGTTTCTTTCCGTCTATGAATTGCGACCTCGGCGAGGCCCTAGCCGTGCTGCCGTTCGCTCCTCTACGAACCCCGAGCGAGCCCCGGGGTGTCTTTTGATCTCTGGGCAGCGTCCAGGGGTCCGGCCCGAACTGGAGCCGTCGGAGGCTCGATGAGAAGCCACGACCTTGGCCAGACGCTCTGCCCGATCTCGCCGTTCCTCGGCGTGCGCTTCCCCAGATCCGGGACGACCTCTCCGACCCCGGCGTCGGCCTCGACGTTCCTTGCCACCTTTAGGTCCTGCCGGAGCCAGAGAGCCAGACTTCGCCTTCTTTTCTATTCTATTCTCGATGGGACGAAAATGCAGGTGAGGATGGGAGGGATCGTGACCCTCGGGAGGCGGCACCGGACTGGTGACTGAGTCCCAATAACCCCAGACGCCACCTCTTGCCACAGAGCAGATCTGTCGGCATTTCTCCCGCCCTTTGGGCCCGGCAGCTGCCGTGGAAGGCGAGCTTATCCTGTGCTGAAATCTTCCCGACTCTCGCTAGAGCCCCTCTACGCCCGTGCCGACCTCCGAGCTCCGAGAGATGGCCCTGACCCCCGAGGAGAGGCTCTCCGAGCGTGGCCCCGTTACTCTGGGGCTCGGTCGGTGCGGAGAGGCTAGACGGCAGCTTCCGACAGACTGTTCTCTCTAGCAACGCCACAGGCACGTGTGGCAAAAACCACTCACGCCGGCCCCGTCTGCGACACTCACCGGCGAGGGCGTCGGCCACCTCCCCGCAGAAACGCTGTCCCAGAGGACGGCCTCTCCTCTTAGCGGACCCTCGAAACGGCACGTGGCCTGCTATTAGGGAGGCTGTGCGCGCCTGGGTCTGAGACCGAACTGTCATCCGTACCCGGCAGCGCAGAACGAGGAAAAGAAAGCGAATCATTCGGCCAAGAGAGACACGACTGCAAGTCCGACGACGATTACATACGCGTCCATGACGACACCTCTTCCCTGTAGAGTACTTCTCGTTGTCGTACTTTTACGTCAACTGAGTGTATTCCTGGACTCTGTGCCGATCTCTTCCCCCGGATCCTTTCTCTAAAGCGGGAATTCTGTTCTCTCTCCTACTCACCACGGAAGTAGCAGGACTCGTTCGATAGCTGAGCATGAAACTATCTACTGCACGCGATTTGCTGCGTGGATAAACGAATAACGCTCCAGGAAGATCTGAGCCTGGACTCGCCAGACTGATGACTCGTTCCCGTCTGTGGGTGAGACACATGGGGCCTGAAACATCACTTGCACGTGAAGCATCACATGGCTTTCGTATCTGCACGAGAGGGCCCTGTCTACATTGTCAAATGGAGGACATGGAAAAGGTCCCGAGAAATCCCTGAGGACAAGACGATATTGAGTTTGACGTTAATATCTAAAGGATCTCCTCGAGCGTGCCCCGGCCTTATATTTAAATGAGCTCAGGCAAACGACGCTTCCAGAAGTCAAGGCACAGCGATTCACCTTCTCGGCTATGGGTCGCTAGCTTGGGTCGAGTCGCGTCGCCAAACCATCGAATCGGCTACAGCCTGGAATCGGCTTCACCTGAAGCTGAGCTAGAGGATACAACGATTTCTTCCATGTAGACTTTGGACAGGAGTCGGATTCCACGGTTATATTCTCCGGCAAAGCGCTGGATTACCGGCACGACGGTATTCTGTGGCATAAGAAACGGTAGACTAAAAAGGATGTCAACACTGTCGATTCCTAATCTAAAAAATCCACAGCCAGGTGAATACCTTCCTTTCGTAAAGCCGGAATAAGGTATGCAGTAAGCGGACTACTCTCCCTGGAGGAAAACGCGTTCCGATTTCGCCGTGACGGGAGAACGCCCTAGCGCTCGACGCCCCCAAACTTCTACGCTACAGACCGCGGCCTCCCTCGGGGCCGTTCCGAATGCGGCCCGCGAACGGCTACCATCCCCCAGCGACCTCGAGACGGAAACCGGGCAGCAGCGCGGAGAGACTCGTTCGGGGAAGCCGATATCGCCCCGTCCCCCGAGCACGGGAGCGGTGCGTCGGACGAAAGTATCGGGACGCGGCGGCGTGACAGGTAAACGGACGCACGCTAGCCACGACGGCGACGAAACGGTTCTCTGAGCACAAACGGTTTAAGCGGCTTTGGCCTAAATGCTTTAGGGTGGGCGAGTTTTCAGAAAGGCAACTGTGCAAGCTTTGACATGAGCACGGAAAATTCTCTCACGACATGCTATAGAACATCGTTTCGAATAAGAAGCCGACTGCGGCATCTGCTAGGATGATTCGCCTGCCAGGCCCGGAAGCAGCTCACGACGAGAGCAACCCAAATCGGTCATTCCAGACCGGGCCTATTCTCCAAAACAGGTCATCACTGTATCTGAGTCACATTCAGGCATTTCTCCCAGAACAGCTGGAGAACGGGCCCGACCCTTCATTCGGCCCTAGCGATTCGAGAAATGAGCATACTGTGACCGATAAAATTTACTTGCCGTTAGTAAACGTAAGAAACCATTCATTTTTCCAATACAGTACTTCTCACGCCACACTGCCTCCTAAGAAGCGTGAGGGATGTTTTGAGAGAGGCTGCAGAGAATTTACGGCGAGATGTCTCGGCGCGGTTTTCTTGAATCGAGTCTGGAGGCCGTACGATGTCTCCATTTTGATCGGGTTCCCACCTTTCGGTAACGACTCGTGCACCGAAAGGGGAAAAGGTCGTAGCGGCTGGAAACGTAAATGAGGTAG
>NW_024355219.1:0-551 GCF_902729225.1 Pteropus medius | reverse complement strand
AAAGTCTCTTTTGTGAGCTGAATAAATGGTTCCATTGCTTTCCTACTTGATAGGTTTTCCTCACTTCAAAATTTTGATGAAGTGGTCTTTAGACCCATAATCCCACAGGCCCTTAGTTCTGATGTCTCCATTACTCGCCACCTATTAAATTCCTACCCTCTTCAGCTCCTGGAGTGTTTTTAATTTTCTCAGTCCTTAATCCTCCACTAGAGAGGTATTCCTGCTTTGAAGAAATCCAAATTATGCCATTCATATTGAAACCTTCCCTGGAGAGGATAAAATAGGTTTACAGAAAACACAGAGTCTAGTATGTAGGGAACCTCTTCCCTCCAAGTCCTACTCAGTAGCCTTGAAATCATTAGCTTCTTCAACTGTGTCTTCCACCCTGTCCTGGGGTGGGGGGCTGCTTCAAACAGGACTCCCTGTGTTGAACATTCTGCTGTCATCAACAATGCACAGGGAGCAAGAACTAAAACAGTTTCCCATTCAAATAGAAGATTCTACAAAGAATTTGGCAGAAATTTAAAAAGAGGCCTTTTTCTTATAATCAC
>NW_024355218.1:0-1314 GCF_902729225.1 Pteropus medius | reverse complement strand
TGGACCCGATCCCGAATCAGACGAAACGATGATGTAAAGAACAACATTGGCACAATGACTGAAATTTAAATGCAGACTATGGATGAGATAATAGTGCCCCGTCAATGTTATATTGCCTGACTTTGATAATTCCACGGTAAGAGATGCATGCTGAAACATTTAGCAGTAGAGAGTCATGATATTTGCAACTTATTTTTAAATAGCGGGAAATAAAACAATAATAAGTATATAACAATTACGTCATATGTAATAATAATTACATAAGTATATATAATATATACTTATAACTGTTTTAGTTCTGTTAGATTGTTTTCGCTTTAATATATTTCCCATATTGTTATTATGTTACATTATTGTTCATTGTTATAGTTATAGAACATATGTAAGTATATATAGACTACATAGACAGACTAGAGAGAGAGAGAAAGCGAGAATGTGATAAAGCAAATATAAAATGTATATCTAAAAATACAAAATGTATATCTAACCAGAGGGCACATGCAAAAGAAATTAATAATTGGTGAGTTAGGGTTAGCAAGCAGAAACGAGGGACCAAATGTGACACGCCATCTCTACACAGCCACGTCCATTCATTTGCGTTGTCTCTGGCTGTTTTTTTTGTGGTACGATAGCCAAGTTGAATAGGCAACCATCTCTGCGGCCAGGAAAACCAAAAACACTTACTAGTCCCGAGCAGGAAGTTTGCTGTATGCTGATTTACAAGAAAGGTATGAGGGTGTTCTGTGGACTCTCAATTTTTCTGAAAAGTTTTAAACCAAGTTAAAAAATTAAAAACATATAATGTCAACATTACATAAAACCCCCAAATCACACATTTTCTTCAGCAGGCATTATGAAAAAGTTATTGTGGACACATATCTGTGGGCACAAAATTTTTTTTACAAATTGATGAAGTGGCTATGGGTGGACTTATAGGAAGACATGGAGGTTTAGGGAGGAATGCTCCAGATTTGAAACCGCACAGTGGGCAGATGGCACGTGTCCCCACAGAACTGTTTCACGGGAACGCTCTGGGCTCTGCAAAGCTGGATCTAACCGGTTCTCTAAGCAGGTGGTTTCGCCACAGCCCCAGGAGCTCCACGGTTCAGGGGCTGACACAATCATCCTGGAGGTCCCAGGCGAATGCCACCACCCTGGTTTCCCATTATAAAACACAGGAAACGAGCTCACTCAGCCCTGTGGTCGCGGCCACCTCTGAAAATGTCCATCTGTCCTTCGTACTGAATAAACCCTTCTTAGGACATCAAAGCAAAACGTTGCCCACGATGAAAATAGGAAATGAGCCTATGTCGC
>NW_024355217.1:0-2321 GCF_902729225.1 Pteropus medius | reverse complement strand
CCGTATCTCGGAAGTCTGCAGTTCCGCCTCAAAATGGACGTCAGTAGAGTGCTTTTTGCCAGAGCTTTCCTAGATATAGCTTTATCTATATCTGTATCTGAATCTATAGATATCTCTATATCTCTATCTCTCTCTCTTTCTCTGTTTCTCTCTCTCTCTCTCTCTATCTACCTATCTATCTATCTATGTATCTGTCTATTTCTCTCACACTTTATATATATATATATATATATATATATACATATATATATATATATAAATATATATACCCGCAGACGACCGAGCACCGCACTCAGAGCCCCGAGGCGCCGGGAGGGCCGTGAATTTGCCGCAAGTGAGCCGTATCTCGGAAGTCTGTAGTTCCGGCTCAAAATGGACGTCACTAGAGAGCTTTTTGCCAGATCTACCATATACATATATATGCATATATATGTTCATCTATATGCATATATATGTATATGGTGGATTTTCGAAGGAAACCTGTGTGGATCCCTGGTCCACCAGAGAAGCCAGGCCGCTCCCAGCACCTCCACCTCCCCGGAGTGTGGACACCGGGCGTTCCAGAGCCACAATTCAGCATGATCTCTTTTCATCCCAGAGGCCCCGGGGCTCCTTCCTAAGGCCTCGGCTCCTTCCCGCTTTCCGCAGTGGAAATCAGACTTCAGACGGAAGCAGACACCTCCCTCTCCCTCACCTTTCTGCCTGGGATGGTCGTAATGGTCCCCGTGTACGCATTCAAAATGAAGAAATGAAAGGCTCAAAGAGGTGATCGCGAAGCTCAAGAGGCACGGAGGCCGAAATCAGACCCACAGTTGTCTGCAGTGTCCCCCAACTGACCTCTTTCCAGCGGGTGACGGCCTCCAGGGACGGAGGGGCCAAAGCATCCCTGGGTACGCTGTCTGTGGGTGGCCTGGAGCTCTGCACGAGGATACAGAGAGGAATGAGACGCCGTTTGTACCTCTAGGGGCTCAAAGTGTCAGTGAGTGCTTCTGCAACTTCCGTTCCCCAGTACCCGCAGACGACCGAGCATCGCCCTCAGAGCCCCGAGGCGCCGGGAGGGCCTTGAATTTGCCGCAAGTGAGCCGTATCTCGGAAGTCTGGAGTTCTGGCTCAAAATGGACGTCAGTAGAGTGCTTTTTGCCAGAGCTCCCCTAGATATAGCTATATCTATATCTGTATCTGAATCTATAGATATCTCTATATCTCTATCTCTCTCTCTTTCTCTGTTTCTCTCTCTCTCTCTCTCTCTCTCTATCTACCTATCTATCTATCTATGTATCTGTCTATTTCTCTCACTCTTTCTATATATATATCTATATATCTATATATATATATATATATAGATATAGATATAGATATATAGATATATATACACATATATATACCCGCAGACGACCGAGCACCGCTCTCAGAGCCCCGAGGCGCCGGGAGGGCCGTGAATTTACCTCAAGTGAGCCCTATCTCGGAAGTCTGCAGTTCCGGCTCAAAAAGGACGTCAGTAGAGAGCTTTTTGCCAGATCTACCATATACATATATATGCATATATATGTTCATCTATATGCATATATATGTATATGGTGGATTTTCGAAGGAAACCTGTGGGGACCCCTGGTCCACCAGAGGAGACAGGCCGCTCCCAGCACCTCCACCTCCCCGGAGTGTGGACACTGGGCGTTCCAGAGCCACAATTCAGCATGATCTCTTTTCATCCCAGAGGCCCCGGGGCTCCTTCTAATGCCTCTGCTCCTTCCTGCTTTCCGCATTGGAAATCAGACTTCAGGACGGAAGCAGACACATCCCTCTCCGTCACCTTTCTGCCTGGGATGGTCGTAATGGTCCCCGTGGACGCATTCAAAATGAAGAAATGAAAGGCTCGAAGAGGTGATCGCAAAGCTCATAAGGCACGGAGGCGGAAATCAGACCCACAGCTGTCTGCAGTGTCCCCCACTGACCTGTTTCCAGTGGGTGACGGCCTCCAGGGACGGAGGGGCCAAAGCCTCCCTGGGTCCGCTGTCTGTGGGTGGCCTGGAGCTCTGCACGAGGATACAGAGAGGAATGAGACGCCGTTTGTACCCCTAGGGGCTCAAAGTGTCAGGGAGTGCTTCTGCAACTTCTGTACCCCAGTACCCGCAGACGACCGAGCATCGCCCTCAGAGCCCCGAGGCGCCGGGAGGGCCGTGAATTTGCCGCAAGTGAGCCGTATCTCGGAAGTCTGCAGTTCCGCCTCAAAATGGACGCCAGTAGAGTGCTTTTTGCCAGAGCTTTCCTAGATATAGCTATATCTATATCTGTATCTGAATCTATAGATATCTCTATATCTC
>NW_024355216.1:0-1108 GCF_902729225.1 Pteropus medius | reverse complement strand
AGGCCGAGTGGCCCGTCCCCCGCCAGCCCCGGGCCGTCGGCAGGGGCCGGACGGGACAGAGTGCGTGTCTTATAAAGACCTGTTCAGCGGTCTTTCCGCCACGTCCTACATGTTTTCTTCCTAAAGTTAAAAAGCTTTTGCTCAAGTCAAAAAAATATAGTTTGAAGTGAACGTGGCAGTCATTGGGTATTCATGACTCGTCATGTCATCCAGAGATGTAGGAGTGGCAGGAAGGTAGCGTTCTGTGAGGGTTTCACTGTGGGCGGTGAGCGTGTCATCTTCGGTCCGCTGTCACTTCGGACCACAACGCTCGCACAGTTTGGGGGAGGAGAGCGCGTGTCCGAGTTACCCTGTCTTCAGTCATCGTCTTCGTCACCTTCTCACGGCCACACGTAAAGACACTTTTGTTTTTCGTATAAAGCCCAAATCTTTACTTTCATATCTTCTCTCTTTTTTTAATTTTTAAAATTTTTTTTTTAGGCGAGGCAACCCCCTTGGTGGACCTCACAGACTGCAAGCACCTTGTCAGCTTACAATCCCTTAGTTTTTATTTTTTACACCTACAGCACCTGGTCTTCCTAGGTGGTCTCCCATCCCAGTACTAACCAGGCCCGACCCCGCTGAGCTTCCGAGGTCAGGCGGGGCCGGCGCGTTCAGGGTGGCGTGGCTGTAGACTGTCTCTTCTCTTTCTTTTGTTATCTTTAGCCAAATGAAAAAAAAATCGCAAGCCACATATGTAATTTCAAATTATTAGTATCCACACTAAAAAGTAAAAACAGGTGGAATGAATTTTAATAATACATTTTATTGAATTCAGCATATTGACAACATTATTAGTTCAATATATAATTAATATGAAGACAGTATTCATTAGATACTTTACTATTTGTTTTTGTACTGAGTCTTTGAAATCTGCTGTGTATTACAATACATCTCAATCTGGATACTAAATTTTCATTGGAAATATTTGGTTTAAATTTAGATTTCATCCAATTTAAAGTTAAAGAAGTAGATTCGTATATGCAAGTTGTTCCAGACATACCGATACTGTCTAATAATTGAATCAAATACCAGTTTTTCAGTTTAAAATCATTCGAATTAAATAAAA
>NW_024355215.1:0-544 GCF_902729225.1 Pteropus medius | reverse complement strand
CAAGCACAACTAGGGCCCAGATATTTGTTTCTGATACTGTTGCCCAATAAAAAATAACTAAAGCCCTTTGGCAAAATGGCTGATTCTGGAACTGAGGCAGGAAATATACAAGATGAGCCTGGAGCGTCTTGCAGTGCCAGAGACAAAGAAAATGCTAAAACGAATTCGTCAGAGGGACACAGGAGCCAAGGGAAGCAACTCGCAGTAGCCAAAGCCAGGACAATTTGAGCGGGGAGATAAAGCAGCATTAGACTATGCCCCAACTTATAAAACAAATATCAATACGTTCACAGGTGTATAAATAACTGAATAAATAAATGCAGAAGTGGCAAATTTCCCACACAGAAGGAATTAAAGTAATGTACACGTACACTCCCTTCTAAAGAAAGTGGGCAGAACTACCCGTTTTTAGGTGTGGGCTGTGGTAGAGACTTCCTTACAAAGAGTTCAGAATAGAAAAGCCAGGAAAACTTTACAGTGAAGAAATCTGCAGAACACTTCCTCGGTCAGGCAAGCAAGACGGAAGTTATGGGTTTCGGAGGAA
>NW_024355214.1:0-453 GCF_902729225.1 Pteropus medius | reverse complement strand
ACACACACACACACATTCAGTTTGAGTCTGAAGGCCTGAGAACTGGGAGCACAAATGTATAAGTCTTGGTTCCAGGGCAGGAGAAGACCAAGTCCAATGCCCCAGCTGTCAGGCAGAGAGAGAATTTGCCCTTCCCCCGCCATTTTGTTCTCCTCACGCTCTCATGAATAGGATGATGTCCCCTTACATTAGGGAGGACGATCTTCTTAATCCAGTCTTGCTTATCTCTTCAGGAAATATCATAACAGACACACCCAGAAATATTGTTTGTATCAACTTTACATCAGCTATCTGGGCATCCGGTGGCCCAGTCAAGCTGATACATAAAATTAACCATCACACCCTTGTTTTCAAAATGTCCTCTGTTCCCACCTCTATACCTCTCCAAGTAGAGAACAGGCCTCTGTTTATTTAGATATTCATCGTTAAATGTTTCTAGAAAAACCTCAGTGA
>NW_024355213.1:0-474 GCF_902729225.1 Pteropus medius | reverse complement strand
TGTCCCCTCCCAAACTGCCTCTGCGACTAACGACTAACGACTAACGAGAGGGCAGCCTCGTCCGGTCCGGGGCCAGCCCGATTTTGCCCTCCGGCTGCAATTAACGTTTGCTGTGCCGCTGCATTGATTTTCACGGATGCGGAGAGACAGAGCTGGCTGGGTGTGTGGAGGGGTAGCTGTGGGCGCCTGCTCCGCCTGGGTCCCACCCATGGCCCCCCAAGAAAGATGCCACCCAGCTCTCAGGCTCCCTGAGCCCTCCCCTGTCCCTTCGCCACCCCCTACCCCCCAGTGCTCACAAGGACCAGAACCCTACCCGGCCCTGGTGTCCCTGTGCAAAACCCTCATAGCCCAAGGGCCGGTGGTCCCCAGGGGGAGGGGACAGGACGAGGACCCTTCTGGGCCCCACCTCCCGTAGGGTGCGGCCGTGACTCCCGCCTAGCCCTGCCCCAGACACCATGGCGTTCCCTGTGGAGC
>NW_024355212.1:0-353 GCF_902729225.1 Pteropus medius | reverse complement strand
AGGTGGTCGCACAGCATCGTCCGCGCACGACGTGCCGCCGAAGTCGTGGCTCCCTTCAAAACGGTGAAAACGGTGAGTTTCACGTCACGGGCGTTTTGCCGGAAGCTGACGGAACCGTCCGCGTCTCTAATTCAGAAACGTCGCTGCGGATCGGGGTTCGTGGCCAGGGGCGTCCGCGGTGGGGCATCTGGGGCGCGCCCCCCACTGCAGTCCGTGGATGGGGACGTCAGCTTTTCTATCTCGGGCTCCGGCTTTCAGCGGCTCGTTTTCATACCCGGGGCCATCTCTGCGGCGGGGCGGCCTGGCTTTTAGAGGAGCCTGGCAGCGCGGGCCTCTGTGCTCCCCCTTGTCAC
>NW_024355211.1:0-431 GCF_902729225.1 Pteropus medius | reverse complement strand
ACTAACACTAAACCGAACCCTAATGCAAACAATAACCCTAACCCAAACCCTAATCCCTAACCCTAACCGTAACCCTAACCCTAAACCTAACCCAAACCCTACCACAAACCCAAATCCAATCTAACCCTAATCTTAACCTCCCATAAACCGAAAACTAAACGAAATCTACTTCAACCCTAACAGTAATCTTATCCCTAACTTTAACCCTAACACTTAGCCTAACCCTAAAACTGAAGCTAATCCTAATCCTAATTCTGACCCAAACCCTGACTCTAACCCTAACCCTAACACTAACCATAAACTTAGCCTAGCCTTAAACCCTAACCCTAATGCTAAACATAACTGTAACCCTAGCACAAATCATAACACTAACACTAACCCTAACACTAAACCTAAACCCTAACCCTAACCCTAAACCTAACAATAACCCT
>NW_024355210.1:0-1472 GCF_902729225.1 Pteropus medius | reverse complement strand
GAAGGAAGGAAGGAAGGAAGAAGGAAGGAATGAATCTGTGCATTTAAAAAGCCGTTTAAGAAAAAGAAATTAAAATTGGGGAAAAAAAGTCATTTTCTGGGTTTTTTGCATCAGAGGTTCAGGCAGCAATGGCTACGCGCCCCCTCGTGGTTAAAGTGACCTCAGGCTTGAAAATCACGTTCCGATGCTCACATCTCAGGGACGGGAGAAAGGAAATGGCTTGTTTTCTGACGCGGAGACTTTCTGAGAGCAGCTTTGACTTCGCACCAAGATGGACAGGAAGGGACGGTACACCCTCCCATCAAAAAAAAAACAAAAAACAAAAAACAAAAAACCACTCCATTATATCTGGAAAGAAGCTTCATTGTATCTAAGCGAAGAAGCCAGAATCGCACCAAGCGTCATGATGCGCGAACAGCCGTGAGACTTGCAAATGGTGCGCCGGGCAGCGCTCCGGGACCGCATGCTACTCACGAATGATTTGATGGGCGAATGCGTTTTCGATGTCCCAAATCGTGATTTAGTCGAAAGTGTGTTTTTTTCTGTCTCTTTACTTTTTTGTGAACACCATGACCAAGGGGCGCTCCCCGCTACCCACTCCAGTCAAAACGAAACTGTCTGCGCCTCTTACCCATCATTCCAGAACATCCTCTGCCTTTCTTTCTTCAAGACGGACGCAAGTCTGGGGTCATTTCCGAGTCAACCCCTGGACACACTCATTTTAGCAATGACACTCAATTTTTAATCGGTGTCATACCCAGGACTGAGGCGTGAGACACGATTGCTGTGGCCACTCCAAAACGTCACACGGCTCTCTAACTCAGCCTTCGCCGTGACCCGTGAAAGGTCAAGTTCACGTCAGGTTGGAGGCGTAGCATGAGTCACCGAAACAAGTGAACGTGCTCTCTGGTACCCAACGCCAGGAACGCAGCATCCAGAGACAGCTGTGTCCGCACCAGCGGAATCCGTGTTCTGCTCCACGCGTGCACTGCGGTCTGTCACCGCCTCCAAATACTGGCCCTGTGAACCTTGAGGAGAGCAGCCCGCGTGCAAGATGCCCACCCCTCATGACAGTAATTACGGGGCGAGGGGGACTGTGACCCGTCCAGCCAGTCCACAACTCCGGGACAGATGGTGTACAGCAAGCACAAAGCTAGGCTCTCCTTTATGGGTCTGAGATGCCTCCTGTCACCCAAGTCACCAAGACATCCATGCGTCGTGTACATTTTATACGTGCGTGGTTGTATTTACAGAAAAGTTCAGATATTTATTCATTTAGTCATCGCGTTTTGTTTTGTTTTTTAGTGTTGGAAATCCTTTCTTGGTTTTCCACTGTGGTAAGAACACGTAACACAAGCTCCGCCCTCTGCGATCTGTAAGTGTGGAATATAGTATGTTTAGACACGGCGACACACGGCCGCTCTCTCGACCTCTGTCCCCCGGCGTAACTGAAGCTTTCTACCCATCGACCG
>NW_024355209.1:0-509 GCF_902729225.1 Pteropus medius | reverse complement strand
AAACGATATTATGTAACAAAGTGCATTTCTCTAGTTCCACCTGAATTAGCAGTCTTGGAAATTTAAGCCTCACTCAGCTATTTCAGAGTTCCCAGCAGTTGGACTCACTCAGCTATTTCAGAGTTCCCAGCAGTTGGCTCAAGTATGACTGAAAACACAGGTTTTTCACCTGCCTTGTTACATTGCCGGTGCTCACCTCTGCTGTTCTAGTTGCTGCTCAGATGTCTCTGGTACTTTCCTCAGAAAGATGCAGGGTGTCCAGTGCTCAGGCCAGTGGGTTTGGTCTGGGCGTCTACCATCGCTTCAAGGGAAGAAATTCACCTAAATCAGTATTTTATTGCATCCTTCTTAGTAGTAACTTGAAATCATTTAAAGTCATCTCATTCTATTCAAAATTGCCCCTTTTTCCAGAACATAGTCCACACACTAGGATCCAGCTTCAGCCCTGCAGCTCTTTTCTTCCTTTGGGCTAAGAAGACTGCTGACTCCTTCATGCACATACCACCTTG
>NW_024355208.1:0-789 GCF_902729225.1 Pteropus medius | reverse complement strand
ACAGAGCTGTGACAGCGATCAGTCCCTGCCAAGTCAAGGTGACATGGTGGGACCTGACTCTGGACCACTGGGTGGCCATCCGGGGAGCGGTGTTGCCGGCACCCTGGCTTGTGGCCCTGAGCAGGGCAGCCTGGAGCAGCTGGCGGGCTTCCCAGGAGGCTGGAGACCAGGTGGGAGTGAAATCGTGCAGAGGACGGGCGAGAGCCGGAGGAGCCAGCACTGAGCACCTGAGGCGTGTCAGCTTCGCTTGTCACTTACACCTCCGCCGAGCTAGGGAACAGACAAGCCGAGCTGGAGGCCGCTGGTCCCAGCCCGCTGCACCCCGGGCCCAGCCACAGCTGGACGTTTCCGTGGCCTGTGGATCCATGCTTTTAAAAAACGTTATTATTGTTTTTTGCTTCAGGTACTGTGGGGTTCTTGTTGTCTGCCACCCTGAGATGCAAACGTGTTCTCGTTAGAAAGGGCCCTATCCGGTCAAGAGAAGCAGCCTTCGCCCCGTCTCTGGACCCTGTGACTCGTGCCTGTTTGTCACGTTCCTGCTTCGAGCTGGGGAAATCCCAGCAGGTTTTCTGGCATTGGTCTGTGGCGACCTCCTGCCCAGCACTGCTGTGTTTGACCTACCGTGACGAGCTAGAGGGTCGTCCATCGCTCTGGAGGACGTGAGCCTCACGGGAGGGCAGAGCGTCCGTGGATGTGAGTTTCGGTGCATCCGGGAGGAAAGGGGGTCCAGGAAAGCTTGGTAAGAAGCCGCAGAGCCTCCCACGGCCGGGCTGCCGGCGTTTTCTTGAA
>NW_024355207.1:0-590 GCF_902729225.1 Pteropus medius | reverse complement strand
ACCAGGGCCACCAGCTGCTGCAAGGTACCACGGGAGAGCACAGTGGGAGACTAGGAGGCGAGGGGAGGGCTGGCTGGTCAGACGCCCCTTTGGAGCCCTTCAGTCTGGTCTCAGATGCTTTGAAGGCTCCCAGCTCAGCTCCAGGAGAACCCACTTGCTGGGAGAGCCTGTCTGACCACCCCGACAAGGTGGGTTCCTCCCATAACAGTCCTGTCACCCCACGGACCTCTCCTCCAATGCCCATTGCCCAGTTATATTTTGAAACTATTAATATTAGTCTGACTATCAAGCATCAGTCCCCCTGCCCCCTGCCCCACCCAGACTCTAAGCCCAGTGAGGACAGGGCTGGGTTCATTCATTGATGCCCTTGCTCAACAACTAATTATTGAGACGCTGTCCCAGGTGCTGAACAGGTAAAGCGCCTGTGTCCTTGACTGTTGGCCATTTCGCTCCCTACTATATCCCCACCATAGAAAATAAATAATTTTAAAAAAGATGTTACTAGAGCCAGGTGGAATTCAGCCCTGAGACACTGAAATTTCGAGAGCATTGAAAGCAAATTATTTTGTGTAGTTTCATGTTCGTAGGCA
>NW_024355206.1:6877963-7057227 GCF_902729225.1 Pteropus medius | reverse complement strand
AAAAAAAGACATTGAAAAAAATTGACCATCTCTAGAAGAAAAGTTTCAATAAACAAAACGAGTAGTTGCTAAGTCAAAGTGAGGGGCTGAACAGGTAATGCAAGGACATTGCCTCCCTCCAGGATATGGCTTTGGAAATTTTTCCTTTCTTCAGACCTCCCCGTTTTAGACCCACCAGAGGTAATAAGCCAAAACCGGTCTTTTCCATCTTTGGCCAAAGTAAAACTTTTGGCTAATTCTAATATCATTATAATCTCATCTGTATTGCAAATACTGCAGCTCCCATTGTGCACCTGACACTAACACAGTTCCAGAAACATCATATGAGAAAGGAAAGGCAGAAAACCAGGTTCCCCACCTACTGGGAGGAGACAGCAAGGCCAAGTCGGCACCACAATTTTCCAAGATCTCCCTCCAGGGAGAACAAAAAGTTCATAACCAGCCATCTCGGCGGGACTTTGCCCCTCTCCCTCTCTCTGCCCACCCCTTCCTCCCTCTTCCTCTCTCAAGGTGAAGCCTGCACTCCACCTCCTCAGGTGAGTACTTTAACATGAATAAAACTTGTGCTTTCCTGCTTGCTGTTCATCTTGCCTTTGGATTCTTTCTTGTGGAATTCAGCAAGAATCTAGTTTGGACCCACAAGAACTCCAGCTGTTCATCTCACCCTGGAATTCTTTCTCGCAGAATAAGACGAGAACATTTCCGGGGACACAGGTTATAGCTTCACAAATATTTTTTCATGACAATCTAAGTATAGATGAGAGGAAAAGGAATCGCAGCGATTCTAAATTCTACCAAGGACCACAGAAATAGATCAAGAAGGCTGACAGGGTAAACGAAAATAATGTTTATTTCTCCCAGTGTAAGACCATGATCTCTCAGCTACAGAAGTTTCCAGGAGCTAGCGGTAAACCCAGCCATTACTTTTCCTGCCACCATAAAAAGATGGAAGTGTTGTAGTTTTCTGAAATCCATCTTAAGTGTGCAGAAAGAGGCAGAACCTGGGACCTAAGGAAGACTATGAAATCATCAAACCTCTTCCTTCACGCAGAACTATCCAGACGATTGGCATAGAAGGAGCTGTCAGCCTGGGGAAGATGCAGGCTGGAATTAAGGTAGAAGGAATTCCCTCTGTTATATGTAGACTAATAGACCATAGAGCTTTAGTTCCTCTATATCATGAAGCAAAAAAACAGATACTCACCTGTTCAGTGCTCCTCACCCTCACTATGCTACACCACAGAATTAAAAAGAATTTTCCTCACCGAGCCGTGTCCTCTGCTTTGTCATCTGAAGACAGACAGCACCTCTCCCCACACTTGGCACTCACTCCTGTCCAGATTTGGGACCTTTGGATTTGGGACACTTCTCCTCACTTTCTCTGTTCACCTGGTGCGGCTCCCAGGGGCTGCTAAGATACGAGGACTGCCTCACACGATGGCGTCGCTGGAAGCCTCAAGAAGCTTCTTCCGGCTTTCTGAAAAGGCAGAGCATACACGATGTGGGCTCACACTAGATCACATGAGTGTGATATGGGGGTGGGGTGTCCACGAATGCTCACGTGGGGGTCGCATGGTGGTCCACACGGGATGGAGACTACGCCCCGAGTATCCAGAGGACCATGTCTAGAGTAAGGCCAACCCGACTCTAAACTGATTGGTGAATCGCCCCAGGACCAACCCCTTGGCTCCTCCTCACCGGCTCTCAACACCACCCTCAACCTCACTGGCCCCACCCTCCAATACCCGGACCTTGAGCCTTTTCAAGGCCAAGCGGCCGATAGCTAATGGCGAGAAGGCGCGGATTAGACCCACGTTGTGTGGGCTGCGTGCCTGGGAGGAATACTTCGGCACAAGAACAACCAGTCTGTCCCCAGACCTCCCCGACGGAGGAGTTTGTTCAGCCGCAGGCGTTAGAGACATCCTTCCTGACCGGGCTTTGGCAAACAGGGTTTTTCAAGCGTAAGCTTTTATGGTAGAACACTTAGCAGAATTGTGTACATAGGTTAACCCAAATTACTTCATAATTTTTAATAACTAAATCAAGCTTTTAAACAGAATTGATATAGAAGTATAAGAATGTCGAAGATGCTTATAAGTCATTTTCAGAACGTCTATAGCTGCTCCTGTGCCAAATCATGCTCTTCTAATTAAGCTTGCTGCATCTCAAAATATGAGCAACTGGGAGAAATGTGAATTTATTTATCATGGCATTTTGTTTTCTCTAATGCTTAATTGTAGGGTCCCCATGACTTAGTGACACCTAATTCAAAAATCAGTGGGGAACCACAGGCAGTGCCTGAAGAGGTGTCATGGGGGACCACTGCCGGAGAGTAGAGCCATCGTGAAAAGTTATTCTCTGCTGCCATCTAGTGGACATTTTGGTAATATCAGCCTAGTGTGTGTCACTATTAAGTTATTCCCTGCTGCCCTCCCGTGGGCGTCTCTTGAATAACACCCCAGTTCTGTGATGAAAATTTATTCTTTGCTGCCTTGTCGGGCATCTCGGGAATGGCACCTCAGTGTAGGTAATGGTGAATATTTATTGTTTGCCTTCATCTCACGTGCATCTTGGGAATAACACCAGAATGCATGTAACAAGAAGTTATTCTCTTCTGCCATCTGTTATACATTCTGGGAATAACACCCAAGTGTATGTCATCATGAAAAGGCATTCTTTGCCGTTATCTTGTATGCAGCTCAAACATAACTTGCGGGGGGAAAAAAACTTCTGAGTGTATGTCATAAAAAGTTATTAGCTAGTATCATTTTGTTGGCTTCTCCAGAATAACACTTGAGTTTCTTCTCTGCTGCCATCTCGTGTGCATCTTCGGAGTAAAAATGCATGCATGTCATGAAAAGTTATTCTCTGCTGAAATCTTATTGGGATTTCGGGGATAACAGCAGAGTGTATGTCAGAAAAAGTTATTTTCTGCTTCTGTCTTGTGTGCATTTTGGGAAGATACCCGTGTGTACATCACCATGAATACTTATTTTCTGCTGGCATCTCGTGGGCATTTTAAAAAGAACACCTAGGTGTATGTCATCCTAAATATTTGTTTTCCGCTGCCATCTGGTGGGCTTTTTAGGAATAACACTTGAGTGGTTGTCATCATGAATATTCATTCACTGCTTCCATCCAGTGGGAATTTTGGGAATAACGCCACAGTGCATGTCATGGAAAAAATATTTAAGTGTTATCCCATGTGCATGTTATAAATAACACCCAGGGGCATGTCATCATAAAATGTTTTTGTCTATTGTGAATTTGTGCGCCTCTTGTTAACAACAAAGATTGCGTGTCTTGAAACATTGTTTCTGGTGCCATCTTGTGGGCACATGGAAAATAACACCCAGGTATATTTCATCATACAAGTTTATTTTCTGCTGCTATCTGGCGTGAATTTGGGGAATAAAATCTGAGTGTAGTTCAGATACAAATTTGTTTTCTGCACCCATCTTGTGTGCATCTAGACAATTATAGTTGGGTGTTATTTTCAAAATAACCAAGAGGTGGCAGCAGAGAAAAACTTTACATAATGACATGCCCTGGGTGTTATTTTCAAAATGAACATGAAAAACCAGCAGAAATAACTTTATGAGCACCACTGTCACGTTATTCCCGAACTTCCCACCAGATGGCAGCAGAGAATGCATATTCATAATGACCTACACTTGACGCCCGACATTCAGGTGTTATTCCCAAAATGCCCACGAGAGGGCAGCAGAGGATCACGAATCACGTCTCAGGACCTAAACTCTGGGTGCTATTCCCCAAATGCACGCGAGACGAGATGGCAGCCGAGAAGAGCGTTCCCCTACCTTAAGGGCTCTGCCCACCATTCAGATGAGAGTCCAGACCCTTGCTACTCAGCTCTCTCTGAAATCGCTCCCGTCCTTTCCATATGTCTTCTCAGCCCGGGCCACGGTCTCTGGCCCCTCCCCTGTCCCTCCCGCCTCGGCCGTGTCCCCTCCTCGTATCCCCGACCACTACCCCCTTCCAGGATTTTGCTCTGAATGTCCTGGCTTGCCCTAAGTACCTACCACAAAAGAGAGTCATTTTCTGTCCTGTAAATCTGCCCGATCAGAATCACATATGAATGGATTTATGCAAATCCTGATAGCTTTTCCATTTTGAAATAGTACCTTAAGTCAAACAATGGAAGTGATTAAGTCCTCCTGCCATAATCACAAAGCCTCATTCTATTCTTACTGGCATGCTAGAAGGATAAATTGAAATTATCCTAATGCTGTTAAAATCAAAACGAAAGCTTTAAAGAGGCTTAGTTAAAATTAAAATCCAAATAAAAGCAGCAAAAAGAAAGTTGTTTCTTGTTGTTTTTTTTTTTTGACTTAGTGGAAGATGTAGAAACTCTGTGCCAGTCGACAATCCTTTTCCCCTGTGCACTTACAAAAGCCAATTGTTTAACACCCAGTCTTCACTCGGCCAGGGTAGGCTGAGACAAATGGAACAGTCTCAGTGGCTCAACAAGCGTATGTTTTGATCACGCAAAGCCCACTGGCTGTCCAGCTGACCTACATGTGCTTAACTCAGAAATCGAGACCCCTTTGGTGTTGCGGCCCCACCATGTCAATGAGGCCTCCTCTACGATGCTGCCACAGCAGAGGACACGAGTTTGTCACTAGCCTGGTCTGGGAGCAACACAGTGCTTCCACTCATGTGTAACTGGTCAGAACTAGCCATGGCCTACCCACCGAGAGCCTGGGAGGTATGCTTTTCTTTATGGAAGGAACTAAAGGAGTACAGATATTGGTAAACACTAACAGCTCATCAAGATTAAACCCACATCTGATGATCTAACGATTCTAGTACAGAGTTTGCAGAATATAGTAAAACAAATGGTTAGCATGCCCATCGAACTAGCTACTCCAACATCCCAACTTCAAGGAAGGCTGACAAGAGACAGAAGAGTGATAACAGCCTATCTTTACACTGCTATGGCCAGACAGGTGTTGCAGGTTAAAATGAAACCATGAACTTTGGACACCAGGGTCAGTAAGCTATCATGAACATGTGAAAGTTGATCATTTGCACTCACACCTCAATCAGCAGAGATGGGAGCAGCAGAGAGCTAAGTAGAAGAGGTCAAGTCTCAAATACTCGTAAGGACTTATGGAGAGCTCCCTAGATGCTGTGTGTGCTGGGTGAAAAACAACTTCAATCTGGAAAAAGGTGAACAGAATGCTAGCTGACCTCCTTACCCGCAAAAAAAAAGAAAAAAAGAAAAAACGATCTGTGGGTCAGAGCTAGGAAAACGTGAATCCCTCACCTTCTCACTGTTCTTACTCCCCCCAAAGGTAATAAGTTGACTTCCTGAACAAGATCAAAACTGACAATTTAGGAGTGGAGAAATGTTTATCGAATAGGATTTCAATTTCAGTAAAACCGATATTGAGCACTACTGCTGATAACTATCCAGCTCTACTGGTGGTTTTGACCTGTGCAATTCTTACGATTATTTCTAGCCCCATATGGGTAAGATCATGGTAAGATCATGTTTGCTACGATAGCAACCGAAATGTGTCTGGTGTACATTCCATTATAATAGGGGTTCCTTATTTAAAAAAGCAACAGGCAAATACGTAACAAGAATTTAACAGTTTTGAGACTACTTACTATCCAATACAGGAACGGATGAGGCAGGATAATTTATAATACAATAAAACCTATGCTAAATTTAAAGTTAACGAGGAAGATTAAAGAAAGACGAACATTTGAAAAGATAGGACATTTCATTTTTAATCAGTCAAAAAAGAAAAGAGTTCTGGACAACTTCAAACTCCACACACGAAAAAGCTGTGGTCACTCACACATTAAATATAATTACTATCTACGCATATGCAAAAATATAAGGCTCTATTTCATACAGGAGAACCCTTTATAGAAACCATTTTAAAATTAAGCAAAACTTCTTAACTTACATATGAGGTATAAGTCCTTCTAAATAGGTTCCTTTAAAGATTTAAAAACGAAATGCTAAATCTAAAAACAACATCCTTCGGTCAGTTCCCAAATTAAATCTACTTAAACAAAAACTGATAGCTCAGACACATACTCCTTTAATATTGTGCAGGCATCTCTAAAGTCCTCCATATTTTTCAAGTATGTTAACAAAACTCAAAACATCCCGCAGCACAGCACGAAACACACGTGTTATTCAAGGAAGACTCTGTTGCCACATGGCACAATACTGACTTATTTCTTCAATACGTTTTGAAATAAATATCAGGTCTGTTTTCCTGTTCTCCAAAAAGGCCAAAATTATAAACGACATAATAATACATCTGACTGTGGAAAGACTTCAGAGTGGAAAATAACGTCATCGATATTTTATCACAAAGTAAAGCTGGTAACAAATTCTAGAAGGAGTCAGCACTCTACTCGGATGTGCCCAGGGATTAAAGCTCGTCGTGGTAGAAGTACTCGTCGTGGAGCTGTCTGCCATAATCTGTGGCTTCACTGGTCAGAAACAAGTCCTGGTTCTCCAGAATCTCTGCTTCAGAGAGCTTTCTGTCACTATTCAAATCCATTTCATCAATGAGATGAAGAGCCTTTAAAACAAAACAAAAAGGTTTCAAGTGTGATAAGGATTTTCAGCAAAATGTTCACATTTTAACGTGATTTGGTTTATCAAAAACATTCAGGTGCTCCAAGTCTCTTTATTGTCAAGCGGCTAAAAATATCATACTGTAACCTGCTCTGTCTAGAGCTTCTCTCATCTCCTTCCTTAATTTCTACTGGGTTCTGCCTCCTCCTAACTCAAATCCAATTCAGGATATCTCAGTTAAGCAAAAATTAGTATTACCCATTTTGAGCCCCTACAGGTAAATACAAACTTTTATCATCCCATTTACTGTACTATCAAACTAATGCATGATACAATCTTAATTTCCCGTCTCCCTGACACTATAAAACAGTAGATTTAAATCAAGAAACGGCAATGCATTGATTCCAAATAGGTAACTCCATTACTTCTTTCTTCGGCTTAAGAACTGGAGCTTTGTTTCCTCTCAGTAGTATCGAATATGCAGGATGCTAAGTCATCCTGTAACACTCACCTCTTCTTGTGCGATGCCCTGATTATTGGGGACCACCCAAGATAACAGCTCTTGGGGATCAAGCCTGCCGTCCGCGTCTTTGTCATAATCATTTAGGAATCTATCTTTCTCAACAAGTATCCACTCTGGATCCTCATTTGCTGCTTAACATAGGAAAAAAAAACACACAAATATACATGCGCAAGAATATCGCACGTATCCAATAAGCAGTTTGATATTTCCCTATGAAAGGGAATATAAAGGGAATGAATTTAAAGCTTACTATATAAAGGTTGCAAACAGAAACAGAGATGCTTAACTGAAAAGTGCTGAAATAGAAGTACAGACTATAAAGTTCAGAAGCGACACGTAGGTCTAAACAACTCAGAGTTAATAAAGTGTTGCATGTGACCACAACCTAGTCATTTTGTTAACTGTTACTTGTTCTGATTATCTAGTTTCCCCAAATCTGAGCTGGATAACGGTCTCATGTGCGTCACGTGACTATGTGACGCTCCTTACATGTTCTTGCAAAGTGACACCATGTATAAGTTTAGGTGACATTTACAGTAAGGAAAGCTTTTAAGCAGCAAGTCTGAAGAGACAGCTGCTTACAGATAAGGCTGCATATCCCAACTCCTCAAATTTCAGACAGTCAGTCACCTTCCACGCAAGTATTTACAGTTTTATTTATGTATAAATATAATACTGTTTTATATTTCTCTTTAAGATACTCATGCAAAGATATAGAATTTCATCTACAAATATCAACCCTTCCTTCCTCCCTCCTTTGATTTTATGACGACATCATGTTTGTCTGAAGTCAGATATGTGTTGGAATCTACACACGGAACTGGAGCGAGCAGGACACTTTAAGCTGTCAGTCCCTGTTTTGCTTGTATGATATTTAACTTGGCAGAACAAGTAGAAATCGGTCAAGTTCTTGTTGCTCCACTTTCCTGTCAAACAGCTCTCTCAACCAACAAGATGGTCTTTCAACTTCCCTTCAATCCCATTCTCTCCTCGCCGCTACTTTACTCGGATCCCGCCTGTAGTCACCAAGAAATTCTTCCAAACTAACGAATCCATCACCGTTTTTGTCATGTTCTTCCAAAGCTTCTTGAATGACAAATTCCTATTGCATGTTCATAGAATAAATTAGGAACAAAATTTTCAACCCCACTGCTGTCTGAAGCACTCCTTTAGGAATAATCATCTCGACTGTCTTATGTGTGCAAGATAATCTTGCTAAAGTACAGAATCCAGAAGCGGGAATAAAACCCTGAAGATTAAGTAACTTTGAATTCAATACCCTCACGCTTCTGCTGTTAAAAATTCCTCTTCGCCCTCCCAACCTCGGGACTGAACTCGCGCTTCCGTTTCCCGCACCCCCTCCCTTCCTCAAGGGCATCTCTCACTACCCGCCCGTCTTCTTAAACCCCACTCTCCCTCCAGTCCACCGACGCCCCAGAACCTTGACCTCACGTCTCAGCAGACTGCTGTTCTACTTCCAGATCTAAAATGTGTCTGGCCCCCACAGAACCTCAACCTCCTTGCTTCCCCGTCCACCAAAAGGACCCCCATGCCCCCAACTCTGTCCCTTAGTCTTATCCGGGTTTCTCACCGGCCCATGCTCCTCGTGAAGCCAAAGACACCTTTCCAGTGATACCAACCCGAGACAGCCCGGCTCCTGGCCAGCTGCTTCAGGGCTTCCCTCACGGCCTTCCCACAGCCTCTTGCACCTTCTCTCAAGCCCGTCCCCACCCAGCACATCAGACACGTCGCTTTCTCCTTCATTCCAGAGTCAAGTCTGACACAGAGAGAATAGAGCTTAGTCCTTATCATTTTTTTTTTTTTGCCATTTCAGTGGGTTCTCAAGATAGCCTGGAGGTCTGTCTCTGCCTCAGTTTCCCTCACACACAACCTACAGCTGTGTTTTGACACCTCCACTCTCTCTGAGCCCATGGCGACTCGCTCCAACACCCTTGGCAGAGACCCCGTCCTATTTGCAGACACGGTACAGTTTTGCTGAAATGCTGTTTGCCAGCATTGTCCCTATGCCTTTAACCACCTCTGTTTTGATGCCTGTTCCTCTCATCCTTCTCTTTGATCTCAGGAGTTGAAGCCATCTGTCACCTCTCCTGCAGGGCAGAGCCCACCGCTGGCCTCCTGGCCCCGTGTTCCGTTTCCTCGGCGCCGTCTCTCCTCTGAACCCCGGCCTCGGCCGACGCTTCTGTCCCTTCTCCGCCTGCTCCTTCCAGGCCTTCGGTTACACTCAGGTCCCCTGAATTGGCTGCACTGCTACACCACCCTCTCGGTCCCTATTCCTCCTTGACTTGCCCCTCACAGGTCACAGCTGCTGCTCTGGTTTCCTCGCGACCTGCTGCTGCCCGACACCTTTGTCTGTATTTGAAAATAACGCCTGTAATGAACATGTTCTGAACAGTCTCCAATGCTAGCCACATCCGGGGCTTCACCCACGTCTGCATGAAATATCACCTAATTACGATTTGTTCATTTTCTAACTCAATCTTAATCTGGAGAGCCAAGCATCTGTTTTGGAGGGAGGCTCTGAGAACGCTTGGAAGTTACAGTTCAGTGCTTGGTGTGTACGTGTGACTTTTCTGGGACAGGGTCCATGGTTTGCATCTTTTTTAAGGAGTCTGTGATCCAATAACAGCTGAGAATCGCTGATTAAAATGATGATTCTTCCAGTCCAGCAATCCCCTTGGGAAACGAGACTCATTTCAATAATGGTGCCAAAATTAAACTTATTTTTGGAACCACACGAATGAAAACACCTTTAAATTCTGACGTTTAATCCAAAGTAGAATCACGTAAGTTGATCTTGTATCCTCACCTTTTCCTGTATCAACTCTTCTCTTATGGGGAAGAAGGGTTACGCGGAACAATCAAGGCAAACAGAAATGACTACTGCTGCTCGGAACGAGATGCCACTTATTGTCACGCATCTTAGTGCTGCCATCGACTCCAACTCGGCACCAACAAAGCACCGAGTCTCCCCATTCTGCCCATGGTGCCTCCTTTTTATCACTGCTACACGAGCGCAAACCCTCAGGTATCTCATACTCTTCCCTTCCCATACATGTTCAGTCAGTGGACATTCCTGTTTATTCTTTCTTCAAAATGTTGATCAGATCTATTTCATTCCATTGCCACATCGTATTCCTGACCGAAACATATAACGCCTCAATTACTTCATTGCTTTCACTGGTCATTCCCTATTCAGTTTTTAACTGTTTCTTTTTTCCCCAGAGAAACAAAACCCATCCTCCTCTGTCTGACCTGACAGGGCTCAATTAGCTTGTCTGAACTGAATTTTGGCACTTAACCAGATTGTGCCCAGCAACGTTCTTAAACTAGGTCAGGTATTTTGTGCCAAGTGAGAAGTCGGAAGCCTCACAAGGGCGAGAGAAGTGGAACTGATTGTGGTGTCTCGGCACTGAGCTACGTGGAAAAACGTATGTGCCGCCTTGTCAAGGCAGCAGCCTCTAACTATGACCCATTAAACAAAAAACCACATCTGCCCTGCCTGAAACACCCAGAGCACAAAGCCACAGTGCTGGACGCCGATGCCAGGCAACAGACCTCAACACCAATGTTTGGTCTAGTTTTTAAAGGTATTCTGTTGCATTCATCTTTATTCTCTAATATAACAGTTCCTTCTTTCAACAAGCACGGCCTCTGTCAGCGTTTTCTGAGTTAAACCTAGAGTGCGACAAACTGCTAAGAGCTGGGACTTTTTTCACGTCCTCCAGGAAGATGAGGGGGCTCTTTATGTCCACGAGGTGGAACAGCATTCAGTCATCGGCAGCTGTATCTGTACCCCACCCCCTGATAAGGGATCCAAGCATGACACGTTTTCCGAGACTAAAAAATTGATGGTGTAAATGAAAAAGAAAGTTTCAATGCTACTAACACTGAAAAACCAGAGGACAGTCTGGAAGCTATAATAGGACAAGGAAGACACTGGAAGGAGAGCTTAAGAAAAAAAGCACCCAAGGGAAGACTGATGGTCACACACACACAGTGAGATAAAGAAAACTCAGCCCTTTACCTTCTCCCTCCCAATAAGCATCCCGCACCCCCAGAAACCCTCCTCCCTACCCCTCATCTTAACCGGGTGGAACTCTGGATCTTCCTCCCTCTTAACATCCCGGTTACTATACAATTCATTTTAATGACTTAGTGAAAACAGTTTTAAAGTTTTGGTCACTCGATAATTCCCTTAGAATTTTTCTTCCTTACCGTCATATAATCAACTTCTTCAGGATGCTCAAAAGCAATAAATTCTTCAAGATTCAGACCAGGATCTAAATATTGGTTAGCTTTTTCAAATCGCTTCTTGTCCTTTAAGTGAAGCTTTGGAAATGAAATATTGAACATGTTTAAAGGTCTCATCCATAATATAACATCATAAACAATACTTTGAAAAATGCGAACTATCTGAAATCCAGAGTACATTTTTATATATTGCTTTATCTTCACATCGCTCCTTGGAAGGTTGTCTGGGTGAATAACAGACATGTATGAGAAGCAGTACGGAGACGGGCTCTGGAGTCGGAGACACTCCGACCTGAATCCCAGCTGTCCACTCACCGGCTGTGCTGCTCAAGGCAAATTGCCCAACCTCCCTGGTTTCCTCAGGGATAAAACTGGGACAATCTGACACCAAAGGCAAAAGCAACAAAAGCAAAAATAAACCAGTAAGACTATATCAAACTGAAAAGCTTCTGTACAGCAAAGGAAATCATCAACAAAACGAAAGGCGACCTATTGAATGGGAGAGAATATTTGCAAATTGTATATCTAACAAGGGGATAAAATCTAAAATACATAAAGAGCTCATACAACTCAATAGCAAAAAACGAATCTGGTTGAAAATGGGCAGAACATCTGTATAGACATTATTCAAAAGAGGACATAACAGATGGCCAATAGATACACGGAAAGATGCTAAACCTCGTTGATCATCAGGGAAATGCAAATCAAAATCGCAGTGACATACTACCCACACCTGTTAGAATGGTTACTATCAAAGAAAAGCAAGTGTTGGTGAGGATGTGGAAAGAAGGGAACCCTCGTGCACTGTTGGTGGGACGTAAATTCGTGCAGCCACTATGGAAAATAGTATGGAGCTTCTTTGAAATGTAAAACGGAACTATAATATGATTCAGCAATTCCACTTCTGGGTATTTATCTGAGGAAAACAAAAGCAAGAACTCCAAAAGATCTATGCATCCCTATGTCCAATGCAGCATTAGTCACCATAGCCAAGATATAGAAATGACCCAAATGTCTACTGATGGCTCAATGCATTAGAAAAACTGTGGTATGGATATACAATAAAATGTTATTCAGCCAAAAAGAAAAAAAAAAAGAATGAAATCTTGCCATTCCTAACAACATGCACGAATCTCCAGGACATTAAGCTAAGAGAGACAAGTCAGACAAAGACAAATACTGTATGATCTCTCTTACGTATGAAACCTGAAAAATATTCCAACCAAACAAACACTAAGCAAATAGATATAAAGAACAGACTGATGGTCGCCAGAGGGTGGGGTAGAAGAAACGAGTAAACTGTTTTGGCTTTAGTTTAATTGAATAATTTAAAATAAATAAAATATTAAGCAACTCGTATGAGAACAATCAAATAATTAGTAAACATTAAGTATTAAGTATTTAATAAATGTTATAAATTACCATTAATAGAAAAATTGAGATTCAGTAATTTATTGAAAGCATGTCAGATACAGCTAAAATATGTTGAACTTGGATACCTTCTGCCCTTTCTAAGGTAGTTCACACTATCTTCTTTAACATTAAAGCTCAATATTTTTTGAATCCCCAAATAGCAATAAATTCACACTATGTATGAATTCTTGCTATGCCATTTTAAAATTGTTTCTTGTCTTCAAAGTGATTGTTCAAAAATATACTAAGCTTCCCTTCAGGTCAAGACGGCAGAGTAGATGTTGTTATGAATAAAACTGTTTAAAACGTTATATATAAGCAAGTTTCAGAAAAACAGTCCTCTCATAAGAACACTTGTGGTATACATACGTACTATCTGGAAGTCTGTCCTTAGTAGGCTTTTTATAGTGCTAACTCTGTATGTTCAGATATAAACACACTGAAAAGCAGAAATGGGCCTACTTTGATGTTAAATGAACACACTCATGTCTATTTTCTCAAGGCCATCTTCCTTTTTTAAAAAGTATGCTCAAGTAGTAAATCAAGTAGTAGCTATGAGAGATAAGGCTGCTTTTAATTAATCTCTCAAAGGTAATTCTGTAATCCAGAGCCTTGGAAGTCAACAGTGCAGTATTACCAGTTCTGCTTAAATTCTATTTTGAGAATTTCTGGGAACAACTTCCTTTTCTGTAAACTGGTGTCTATTAAACTGCACATTTTTAAACAGCACAATTTCAAATATTTTAGAAGCTTTTAATTTACGTGTTTCACTGTCGAAAAGAAATGCTGTCTTCAACAGTGTTCTAGAATAATAGCGTTTAGGTAGCACTTATTTACAAAATCAATTCTTTTACGATGACCGATTTACAGAGAGGCTTGCTTCTTCCCCAAAAGAATTCATGTTTTAAATATTCAGATTCCACGGGCCAGTTAGTTATCTTACTGAATTCTGACAGAAAAGGAAAAAAAACTTGTTTCCAAAGTACTGCTTTTAATTTAATGTTTCATAATGTTTTAAATAACTAGACCAAATAATTTTCATTTTATGTTCAGGTTTAACATGGGAAAAATAGGCAAACAAGACTACTTCCTAGAGCCAATTAAGTTCTTTTTGAATAAACTCCTATTCAAAATACTAAGTGCTTAGATTTCCTTATGAAAGAACCCTTCAATTTGGAGCAAAAAGGTCCATGTTTCAGCGGAGGGAGGTGAATTTGGCCAAATTTGCCTATGAAGGATCTCTTTCAAGAAACTAAATTTCTTTAAAAAAAAAGAGAGAGAGAGAAAGAAAGTAGCTTTCTGGTTCACATTTCTCAGATTTTTGAAATAAATTGAAATAATGTGATTTTTGGAAGCAGTTTTATTCATGGTCACTTGAAGAACACAATTTAACAGCAACTCATTTCTAAAAGATAACAAAAATAAAAGATAACCAACAAAACTGTCAGTTTCATAAAAGCTCAACACTCTTTTCTTCTGTATAAAAAATTTGTTTTCCAGTGGAGGATATATGTTACATACAACAGTAGACAGACAGAAACTACTCATTATTTCGTTTCATATCGCAACAGAAACTCCTGAAGAACAAAACTGCCATGTTTTGGTATGCTGATGAATTTATATGAGAAAATATATGATTTGTGATACCAGACAGAAGTCTAGGCCTTAAAAATTCTGATTAGTCCCCTGTAAGATTACATCTCACAGAAATAAATACATGCACATTCAGCAGCTGGCTTTAGAAATTAGAGCGACTACCTTTTGCCAGGTAGGTCCCCAAACTTTACTTACTCTGCTTCCAGGTGCTGCCTGTACTTGTTCATCATAAAGAAATGCTTTTTCAGGTATTTCACAGCCTGAGAGGGTCATTATTCCTGGTTATCTCTATATTATATATGTTAACATTAAAAATGAGATAAAATTCAGGTATCAAAATGATTTGTTTTTAATAGGTTTCTATGTAAAAAATTTATTTGGATAGCCAATTACTTTTTATGATTTTTTTTATTTATAGTATAATGTTTACCTTATAACTTTTAAGACTGATTTCATTCTTCATCTTTGATTCTTTATTTTGGAGAATACTACAGCTGTTTATGAATTCATTTTTATACCCCATATCTACTTTTAGAGCATTATTCCACTTTTAGGGAATTACATCAAATTCTAATATAGTATGATTAGCACTTCATGTAGAGACACATTTCTGCGTTGTCAAAGAACAACCAACAGGACACCTACCGAGAAATGTTCGTTTTTGGGACCCATCAATTCCTGTAGGCTATTACAAGCCATCTAATTTGTTCTTAAAATGTACAGCCTACAGTCAACACACAAGAGCACGCAGGTGAGGGATGCTGCACTAGGACCCGACATCTTTTTACAGGAAAAAGATGTTTACCAGTAGTTTATACTATGAGTCATGGATCTCTTCAAAGTGAAGATTTTCTTCTCAACACCATCATCTACTACATCAGCTCCTCTCGAGAATATGGATTAACAAAACCACACAGACACATTTCTTATATTTTGACGGGATAGTAACTAAATCTTTTGGGTGCCAAGAGAAAGAGGAAAAAAAGGGACACAACTAGAATCTAGTTATAGTAAGATTTTAATGCTGTATTTAACTTCTCTGTTGCTCTTTGGCAAGGAAGTAATAATATCATACCATCGTTTGGTTTTAGAAGTCTCAAATTCGAACGATCCTTTTAAGCAAAGGAGCATACCGAGTAGATAGCCACCTCAAATCTCATTATCATCATCTATTTTCTTTTAGGCACTAAGAAGTGAAAAGACTGATTCACACTCTCTTCAGTCTGCTGTAAGATGAAGACCCAAATAAGGAGAAAAAAAAGAGAAAAACGAAAGATACATTTTCCCCTGTAAACTGAATCCTAACTAACCTAAAGCTGATACAGTTAACTAATGCCTCAACAATTTCTATAAGCAGATTATATAAATATTAAATATAAACCTATACAAATCACACGTGCTTTCTTCAACGATATTCTTTTAATCAATACAAAACTGCTTACCAGTCCAACCGCTGCTGGTTATTACCATTTCTCCATACTGTTATCACCCATTTTTAGGGACGAGGAGACAGAAGCGTGAGGAGGTGACATGACTTGCCCCGAGCAGCATAACTGTTCATGGTGCAGCTGGATGTACAGCAGGTGGACTGGCTCGCTCCAAGGCCAGAGCCCTTACCTGCACTCTGGTGGCATATACGGTATCATGAGCAGATAAACAACCAACTTTGAGCTGGTGATGACCTCTAGAGTCAAGTGGCCGATACGACTCTAAAGTAAGTGACATGTTCAGTGATGAAATATAGCCACAATAAAAATGAAAAGGCAGGTACTAATAACGGGGTAAGTTAAGGGATTGGAAGAGGCTCAAATGTTTTCCAAGCACCCGTGACTAATATTTTGGGACATAACAGTTTGCAACAGGTGTTTGGCTTTACTTTTTTCTACCCATATATAAAAAACTATCTTTAAAAAAAAAAGGAATTTTGAAATACAAAAGGTACGTGAAATAGCAATTTATCAAGAAAAAAGTGCTTACTAATTACTAAGCAAAAAGTCTTTCCTAAATAATGTCTTCCTCAGCTCTGCTAAGAAGGGTATGTTTAAATAAATTAAACCGTGAGACACAAGAGAACTCACAGTGATACTGAATCTCCGATTATGAGTTACTTTAAATGGTGCGACAGCCATGGAAGACAGTACTGGAGTTCCTCAACAAATAAAAAATAGCATTACTATATGGTCTACCAGTTCCAACTACACTTACGGGTACATACCTAAAAGAATTGGGAGCAGGGTCTCGAAGAGATATTTGTACACCTATGTTCACAGCAGCGTTATTCACAATAGCAAAAACATTGAAGCAACCTAAGTGTCTCCATTTACAGATGAATGGATAAACAAGATGTGGTACATACATACAATGGCGTATTATCCAGTCTTAAAAAGGAAACTGTGACACACGTTAAAACATGGATGAACCTTGAGGACATTAAGTGAAATAAGCTAGTCAAAAAAAAGGACAAACATTGTGTGCTTCCACTTACGTGAGGTCCCTAGAGTAGTCAAAATCAGAGACAGAACGTGAAATGGTGATTGTCAGGGGATGGGAGAGGGAAGATGGGGAGTTGTTTAACTGGCTGAGTTTGTTTTGCAGGATGAAGAGTTCTGCAGATCGGCTGCACAACAACGTAAAATAAACTCAACGCCACTGAGCTGCACACTCAAAAATGGTTAAAACGGTAAATTTTATGTTATGTGTATTTTACCATAATGAATTATTTTTTTTTAAAGGAGAATGGGTCTCCTATGGTCTTCTTAGTAAATATGATATAAAACTGTTCAATAACATAGAAAATGAAATTTTGAGATACATTTTGAGATATAAAATAAATGTTGAGATACAAAATACTCTAAAATGCAACTCTGGAAATGAGGACAAGTGATATTCCTGAGAAAAACAGATGCCAGGATAATGCAGGCAGTCCAAAATAAGAGTCCTAAACCCAGCTAGAAATGAAACCATCAAGATGACCACTGAAGTGGGACAGTGACTATCTAGAGAACAAGGCAATCCAGTCTACGACCTCAGGCTCTTTTGTGCTCATCCGAGTAGGCAGGTAAAGTGAATTGGTATGATCAAAAGGAACAGCTTGTACACATGTACTCACCTGCCTAAAAGACTCCTCTTCTGCATCATCCAGAGCTGTGTTTTCATCAAAGTCAATCACACGATCGTACATCTGAATGTTGTATTCATCCCACGACACACTACCATCGCTGTTTTTATCATACTCGACAAATTGCTGTTTCGCTTCTTGCATTGCGTAATGTTTAAAAGACATTTGAATCCATGAACTGAGCTCACCTGTGAGAATTTTCCAGAACACAGTAAATATAACAGTGATTCTCTTACACCCAGAGTGAGGATTTCTAAACCATCTTTAAAAGGAAAAAAAAAAAGGCTTCGATGTTTGCAAATAATGGACGAGAACTGGCTTAGTTGTCCCCATAGAAACAAGAATAGGAAGTGGGAAAAGCTGTTTGGAGTCAAAGAATGTTACAATATGTGATTTGAATAGAATGCAAGCTCTTTGAGTGCAGTTTGTGTATATTTTGTTCGCCAAGGCACTCCAAATGCCTAGGAAACTCATGGCTTATTAAGTATTTATTAAATGAATTACCAATAGGTCAAAATAGCACTTGACTTTTTAAAAAGATTATCCATAAAACTGCAGGTACCTTTGCTATCTCAGTTTTCTCAGGAAGTACAAATCTCTGAATAACTACCTACTGATTTTAATATATATTAGAAAAAAATCTTTCCTTTATGAAATATAAAATTTCATTTAAAATAAATTTACATTGAGTTGGAGTGAAACACATTATACAAGGAAATAATAGATGGTATGTAGATATGGCCTAGACTGTGAAATGATATTCAAGTGACTGAAGCTTGAGAAACACTGTTATAGCATACTCCCTTTAACCATGACATAAAACATCCGAAGGAAACTTTAACAAAATTGTGCGTAGCGATTATGATTTATGACCTTCTTGCAACGGCTGTCTGTCTTAACTTGGTACCTTGAAGACATAGAAGGAAGGTTTCTAAATCTCAAATGTCCACTTTCGCATCAACTTTAAAAAATTCTATTCTATACTGTGTTACAGAAAGAGGGGGCATGAATATTTGCAAGTATAGACGGGGTATACCATTTGGTTTAAAGAGTAGTACTCCTCTATTGTTTGGGGGAGGTCAGATGAATAGAAGACGCTTTCTGTCTCTCCGGTAACTTTAAATCAGGGCAGAATAGTAATTATAGCAACTACATACTAAACAATTACTATATACGTTGTTCTTCAACACAAGGCAACTACAATCACTATTTTACCATTCAGAAAATGGAGGTTTGGAATTGAGAACTCACAGCTAACGAGCAGCAGGATCCCTGCTTTAAAACCCAAACTCCTTTCACTGACATCTGCTGTCTCTCAAGAATCTAAGTCCACTCCTGACCCTTATAATGCAAATTAGCAAAATTCCCTGAAGGGTCCTCAAGAATGAGGGTTTCTTCTAGTTTAAGAGCTCATCATGGCGTAACAGAATACAGAATGGAGCAGTGAGCAGAAACATGGGTTCACACTTCAGTTGTGCCCTAAGGGGACATTTACCCTCTCTCAAATTTTTGTTTTCCTATCTGTAAGAGGAATATTTGGACTAAGTTCCTTTCAATTTTTTAAAAAGTTTACTATTAAATATTTGATCATATGTAGGCCCTTAAAGTCAGGTACCATACAGTCTTCCAAATCAACTTGTTCTGTGTGCTTTCTAGTGTAATCAGAGATGGACCCATTTTAGTGGGTATTAGAGTCAAACGTGCTTAAATGTGTGTGTTTCTGTCTCCTACAAAGGGATTTCTCCATTGTTACTCGTGCGGGATGTCCTTACTTTCGGTGAGGAAGCCATCTGAATCCAAGTCTATTTTCTTTATGATTGACTTCAGTCTTTTGTGTTGCTCTTCGGGGGTGAGTTTGACATATTCATCGACTTCTTCCTTTGGAGGGCAAGCGATACACAGGGGTCAAGCATTACTATCAGTGGGGCAAAATGATGTAGAGAAACGGGGCTACCAGAAGCCTCCCTTACCGAGGTGTTTTGGGATGACCCGCACCTGCTCTCCAAGACCCCGGCCCTATACACACCCTCAGCTATCCTGCCTCGTTCCGGGAGGGCAGAGGGGACCGCATCCTGGGCCACCGCATTTCCTCAGGTTTGTAGGACCTAGAGAACGAGCGAAGTCCCGCCCGGCCCCCACGGTCAGGCCTCCCCAGCGTCGCCTGCCGCCCCTCTTTGTCCCCGGACAAAGCGCGCGGCGGCCGCGGGGGTGACGCCGCCGCGCAGCCCCGGCCCGGCCGCCTCACCTGGCCGCCCAGCAGCGCCTCGCGGTCGTAGTCGGTGCGGTGCTCGCCCTGCGCGTAGTGCAGCTCCTCGGCGTCGCCGGCGCCAGCCGCCGAGGCGCACAAGATCAGCAGCCCGAGCACCGCGGGCTTCGGGCCCAGCCGCATCGCGCCGGCCGCCACGAACAGGGTGGCGAGGCGGGGGCAGGCGGGGGCAGGCGGGGCTCGGGCTGGCGGCGGCGCTGCGGCGGCGGCGCGGCGTACGTGGGGGGCACGCAGCGCGGAGGGGCGACGGCGCCGTGCGCGGGTCCCGCGCGCTGAGACCCGGGCGACGGCTGCGCGCCGCCGCGCGCCGGGCCGCGCTTATTAAAGACCGTCGGAGGGGCGGGGCGCCAGGCCGCGCCGCTGATTGGGCCGCGCGGCGCCGGAGTGGGCGGGGCGGTGGCGCCCTCGGAGAAACACGGCTCCGCCCCGCCCGCGCGGGTCCGCCGGGTGCCTGCGCGAAGCCCTCGCCGCTCCGGGCGCGCGCCCGGGCTTCCCTCCGTGAGAAAGGCGGGCTTGGGCGAACGCAGCGCGGTGCCTCGACCAGTCTGCCCTGAAGAACCAAGCGACAGTATCGTTTCTCAGTGTCAATGAGTCGATACTGATTTATTTCCCCAGAGCGGGACAAAGGCAGGTACTGAAGCGAGAGGTTTGTATCTCAATTTCGCAACTTGCAGTTCTGTGACCTTGGCCAAGTTACTTAGCCCTGGAAGACCTACCTGTTTGCTCACTCATAAAACGGGCGTATCAGTTAGGCTACCTTAAAGAGTTGTTGTGAAAATTAAATTATATAATGCGTGTAGAGAAGCAGCTATCATAAGGTAACATGTTCAGTAAATGTCAGCTTACGCCACGCGGGTAGAAAAGCGAAAGATGACTGCACAGAAGGAATAGCCAGCTTACCAGGTATCTACGAAAACCTTTAACAGTAGCATATTAGTTTTGCCTGTTCTTGGCAAAAATGGAGTTTACGTAGATGTCATCATACAGCGTTTAAAACTGCTAGTCATATGCCCCGTTCCCTGCTGGGGAGTAGTATGGTGCTATGAAAGAACGCAGGCACATCAACTTTGGATATTCAGTCTCCACAACTCACCTGCTATGTATCTTTGAAAAGTTATCTTAACCTTTAGTAAAGACTTTCATTCTAAAAGCGATCTTGTCTGACGTTAGCATAGCTGCATCAGGGTTCTTTCGACTGATGTTTGCAGCTATACATTTTTTTCTATTCATTTACTTTCATTCTCTCTGCATTGTATTTATGGTGTATTTCTTGAAAGCAGCATACAGTGAAGTTTCACATTTAGTCTTAAAACTTTTCTCATTAGAGTATTTATTCCATTTTTATTCGATTTAGTGAATGAGAGATTTGGTTTTTAAACCCATCATCTTACTATTTCTTTTCTATCTGTCCAATACAGACTATGTTCCTTTTTCTCTCTTTTCTTGCCTTTTTAAAATTACTTTTTAATATTCTGTTTTTCTTCTATTTGCTTGATAATTATAAATTCTTTTATAACTATACTGTTCTTTTAGTATTACTGAAGAGATTATGATATGCATTTTTGATTTATGAAAATGTCTCTGATATAAATTAGGGCTTTTACCACCTTCTGAACAGTACGAGGGCCTTAGAACCCTTTAATTAATTTTACTACCCACCACATGCCTTACTGCTACTGTTAGTGTGTATTAGAATTCTTTTATACCATAGACTCTGTAAGATATTGTCATCATTATTTCATAAACCAATATTTATTTATAATTACCCACATATTCACCTAGCAAGTTTCAGTGGGCGAGTCACAGTGCAGACTACTTGGGTTCTATAGAGTAAAGCCAAGACATTTGTAGCAGATGATTTTATTTGAAAATACAGTTAAACTCTATTCTAACCATCTGAAAGCACCTGCAATTATGCTTTTGCCTTGGTAAGGAATGATCTACAGTTTTCACAGTTGTAGTACTTTAGGTCGGCCATCTATTTCATTCCTAGGGAGCTTGTCATCAAGTTAGCGCCACGCAGATCTCCAAGCGTCAAGACATTCTGATTGCCACTCTGCCGCTGCTGTCCATTATGGTAATCATGCCCCCTTGTCTCTGATAGCTAAGTGTTAACCCATGGCCTCTGCCACTCTGCCAACATTCCCATTGAAATAGGAAAAGCCATTTCAGTCATCTTGGTCTAGAGAGTTCAGCCATTGCTGAGATTTCAAGGATGCTTATGTTTCTCTAATGTTTTCTCAGTGCCTTAGTGTCTCTTGGCCCTTCCAGGAAACAGTCAAGAGGAGGGTGAGCAGGTTACACATAATAGATCCACTCCAACATTCCCATCTCCTTGACCCTTTCATATATGACCCCCTGTGGCTCAACCCTTTGGTGTAAGTCCATTTACATTCCTTTATCTACCTTAAGTGAGTGAAGTTCTGGCATGTAAGCATCATTGAATTAGGCCACTATCGAATCCTAGTTTCACCAAACCAACCAAACAAACCATTAGAGATGCTTATAGCTGCTCAATCTAGCACATTAAAAACAGAATCTCAGGTAAAGACAACCATATTTAAATATAGCCTGGCTCATCATTATATTCTATCTTTCCTGATATAACATGCTTAAAATCTACTCCCATAAAGTTTTCCAGGTTACTGCTGATGTAAATATACAAGGTATTGCAATCATTTCAGTGTATAAGTATTTTCTTTCTGAAATAGACCTTACAAGCCTCTCCTGGGCCCTTGGATTTGACTCTAAAATTGGGTTGGACTCTAAAACTTGGTTTTAGAGGTGATGAGAGGTGGTGGAGAAGATTTGGGGAGAATAGACATCTCTTTGCAAAGTAACTGCTGCATACAGACTGTTTAAACAAGGGAAGGTCAGGGGCCTTAGGAGAGGAGGCTCAGGAATATAGTGGCTAGTCTAAGGTAACCTCATATGTCCCCATCCTAGGTCTCAGGGTCCACTACTTTCCAATCAATGTCCTAACTTTAATTCAGTGACTTAGAAAGACTGTGTATTCAGTTCTACTTTACTGTAGCAACTTGCACAAATAAATTTGGTTGTGATCCTCGGCCCTGGTCTGTCTTTAGTCCCTAAGAAATAAGGCATTCCCTAGGGTGCTATAGAAGCTTTCTGATTCTCTTGCCATTCCTTGAGCCGAGAGTTTGAAGCCCTGAGTTTAGCATTTTCATACTCATAAGCTGCCTAATGCTTGTGAAGTTGTCAGCCTACTCCCCAGTCCTTGTACTAATGTCTGGTAGAATACCGCAGCTCCAAATTTCCAATTTCCTTACCTTCATCTGGCATTTTATTTCAAGCAATCACAGATACAGATTTAAGCAATTACAGTATCACCTGCCATGGATTCTTAGAATTCTGTTTTCCACTTGACAGAAGGCGATAATGGCATTCAAGTAAAACGGGAGCAAATCCTCCAGGGAACAATGGAAAGAAGTGTTCCCAGTTTTAACTAGAGTTGTGGAGGACACGTATTAGTCACCGGAGATGGCTTCTCCTCTACCACTCTAAAAGCGGAGAGAGCAGAGCGGCCGGGGGAGCCACCCGAGAGTGGCTTCCTGGTTCTGAAGTCCTCTGCATTTCAGTTGGAGTCTTATAGGAAGCCCCATTTTTTATTTGAGTGATGTCTTCTTCTTTATTTTTAAAGGAATCTAACCCTCAGAATTTGTACAAAGTGCTTTGGAAGTCCAGCGGAAGGAGAAGCCAAGCTTGCTTCAGCAGTGCAGGAAGGGATATCTGAGGCAGGTCCTAGAGGTGTGTTGGAGTTTGCCAGGAGATAAAGAGGAGCAAGGGCATTCTGGAGGGACCAGTAGTTAGAAGTGTGAGAAGTCAAGGGATGGGAAAGGATGGGACAGCTGAAAGAAAAAGGACAGTGATAGAAGAGTACTACTATATATATTCGTCGTGAGGTTAGATGATACGATAAACATTATAGCTGGTACAATTTGAAATCTAAATATATGCTAAACTATTCTAAGTGCTTTCTAAAAATCGATTTATTTAATACTAAAGAAAAACCTCATTGAGGTATATCTTGTTGCTCACAGATGAGGAAAGTGGAGTATAGAGAGGTTTAGTCGGAATCTTAATTGCTGTAGGATACTGCAATGAGATACCACTTCACACCAACTAAGATGACGGTAATAAAAAAGACATAATAACAAGTGTTGGTGAGGATGCAGAGAAATCGGAACCTTCATACACTGTTTGTGGGAATGTAGAAGGGTGTAGCAGGTTTTGTAAACAGTCTGGCAGTTCCTCAAAAAGGTAAACATGAAGTTACTATATGATCCAGCAATTTGACTCCTAGGTATATACCTAAGAGAAACAAAAACATATATTCAGAAAAAAACATGTACATGAATGTTCATCTCCTTATTCATAATAGCCAAAAAGTGGAGATAACCTTTGACTGGTGAATGGGTAAATAAATTGTTTTCTATCCATACAATGAAATATTATTCTGAAAAAAAGGATTGAAGTATTGATACGTGGGATTGAAGTATTGATACGTGTTACAATATGGTTGTATCTTGAAAACGTTATGCTAGGTGAAAGTAACCAGTCACAAAATACAGGAATACCTCATTTTATTGTGCTTCACAGATGCGTTTTTTACAAATTGAAGGCAAACCCTCTATTGGTGAAAAGATTATGACTTGATTTATTGTGGTATTCTCCAACTGAACCTGCAATATTTCTGAGGTATGTGTGTACCACATACTGCACGATTCCCTTTACATAAAATGTCCAGAATAGGCAAATATATATGTAAAGTAAATAAATTAGTCATTGCTTATGGTTGAGGGGAAATGGGCAAGTGACTGTTAATGAGTAAAGTGTTTCTTTTTGGGTTGATGAAAATGTCTAAAGTTAATTGCAGTGGTGGTTGCCCAACTCTACGAATATACTAAAAAAAAGATTGTGCACTCTTAAGTGGGTGAATTGTATAGTATGTAAATTATGTCTCAATAAAAATTTTATATATGTATATAAGAAAGATAATAAATGTTTTCTATTTTTGAGAGATTAAGGTGGAGATAACCATTTGGATCTGGAGCTCCAAACAGAAATCAGGGCTGGAGATATATATTGGGAAATTTAGAGCACAAAGATGCTATCTAAGGTTATGTAAAAGGAAGCAATCACCAGAGAGAGTGCGTCCAGTGGGAAAAGAGAGGGTTTGCACCTCTCCCTGAGGCATATCGACACTTAAGGGATAGGAGAAATAAGAAGCAGCTTCAAAAGAGATGGAGAGGAATGATTGGAGATGGAGAAGTGAGATCAAGAGAGTAAAAATAGAAGGCAAGGAAAGAGAGTGTTTCCAGGTAAACGGTATGTCAACCAATCCAGAGAAATTAACTTGGGTCCTAATTATGATGTTCACAGGATCTGCACTGGGGAGATCCTGAGTGACTTTGGAAAGAATAGTTTCCATGTGGTAGTGGGGCAGAAACCAGAGCGCAATAACGACATGAGTTACTAGACGTTAGTAGTTGAGGAATTGGAGACATACTTGTTTAGATAATTGGAGAAATGTAGCTAGTGAAGAGCAGATTGAAAAAAGGAGAAAGCAAGCAGAGGTTGAAATGGAGTTTGGTGGGTCTGGTGGGAGATTTCAAGATGGGAGAGACTTGAGATTGTTTAATGCTCACGGGAATGAAAGGGAGAGGAGATGAGATAATTGATGAGGATAAGGCTCCTAATTTATGAAATTACTGTGTGTTTCCTACTACATCCTCCTGATCCTACTCATTCGATTTACTGTATTGCTTATCACGTTAGCACCATGAAATTTATTTATGTTCCTTATTGTCTGTCTCCACCTTGCTCCAAGAAGGCAGGAATTTTTATCTAGTTTATCGACCTACTCCAAGCATATAGAATAGCATCTGGTATGTGGTAAGTGGTCAAAAAACATTTGCTAAATAAATGACGGAAAGAGCAAGTTTTCTAAGAAGGCACGAGGGGAAAGGATCAAGAACATAGGCAAAAACGTGCTTCTTCTGTCTTGTCGACTCTGAGAAGCATGTAACTGCCGAAAAGGACTCCTTGTGGCTAATTGGGCTCAAATTCATAAGCAGAATCTAGCAGCCACTGTTTGCAGAGGTCCCTCGGGCAGGCCACATTTCACTGAAAAGCCACAGACAGCGCTGCCAAGGCCCTTGCATCGTGCTCCTCCTGCCAGCTCTGCGGACCCTAATAAGAGAGCGCCTAGGATGGTAATTTGACCACTAGGACGGAGACTCCGCATCCAATCAGAGGTGTGCGGCTAGCTATAGCCTCACCCGCATCTCGAGCAATCGGAGTGGCTCCCGACCTGACCAATGAGCTATTTGCATGGGATTGGGCCAATCGGGGAAGGCGGCTTCACCTCTGCCTCAATTTAGCGGCACTGTGTTGCCGTGCGCGGCTGTGGAGTCCCAGCTGGAGCTGGGACGCAAGGCCTCCTCATCTGGGTGGCCACAAGCTGTAAAGTCTCTCTCACCTCACCCTAAATTGGTGACGCCTGTTGTCACTGAGTGGGTGACAGGACCTTTGGTTGACAGGCCTCACCAAGCTCACGCTCTAATTGTGAGGTAGACTCCATCGGCTTCCACGACTTCCCAGCCGTTGTGGGAAACGCGACAGGAGAGGGTAAGGAGCCCGCGCTTACTCGCGGGCTACTTGGGTACCTTTCCTATTTGGTTCAGACCTGCGGCTTAAATATCATTGCCATTTGATTCGTGCCTTTCGTCTCCTGAGCAGAGAAAGGACGCTGGTCGGGTCTCTGCTCTGACCCTCCAAGCCGGGCACACAGAGGGCCGAAGAAAGCTCGCGGGGAGGCCGGGAGTGCCTGGTTTGGCGTTATCCTGATTTTCGGACGCGCTCTAGGCCCAGGGCGGGCCTCATGGCCCTTCCTCTGCGGCACTAACCGGGGTGACAGGAAAGGCAGCGGGAAGGATTTGAACAGGCGAGCGCGGGCTGTGGGGCCCGAGATCGTAGAAGGTGCGAGCGCAGCGAAGCAAAAGCAGCAGCCGCACCGGTCTCCAGCCTCCGGCCTCGGTGGCGTCCGCGCGCGTCGCGAACCGGGCTGCGCCTGCGCGCGGGCGGCGGGAGCGCGCGGCGGGATCACGTGGCACAGCGGCGGTCGCCCCGCCCCTTTCCCGACGAGACGCTGGGGACTGCCCGAGCTGCGCAGGGCCGCCGGGGTGAGTGTCCGCGAGGGGCGCGCGTCGCGCAGAACGGGCCGGCCGGGGCGGGGACGTCGGCCGGCGGAATGCCTTGTGGGGGCTCCGGGGACAAAATGGCGGCGGGGTACGCTCCTTCACCCCCTTTCTTCGCTTGGGAGTGTGGGCGGAGAGGGGCGGGAGTCGCTGCTGGGGGAGGGGAGCCGCGGCCGCCCGCGCGGGCCCGGCGGTCCCCTGAGGAGGACGGGGGCGAGGTGGGCAAGTGCTGTCAGGGTGTGGGGGCGGGGGTCACCGCACCCCTCCCGGAGGCGGCCCGGGCGGCGCGAGTCGCCCGACGTTTTTGGAATGTCCAAATTGCAAGGAGTTTGCGGAGGAGCCGCCCTGCTGGCCCTTACCTGACAGGTGCTGGCTTCATCCGCTCGTTCTCAGAGGGGTTTGCCGCGCTTGCCCGACACCTGCCCGGGAGGCGGGGCCGGGATGGCGTCTTCCGTACACGGTGAACCGAGGCCTCGCACCTTGCGCTTCATTCACGCCGTTCCGCGCCGGGAGTGACAGGATGGTTAGAAAACAGGCGGCAAACGCCCTCGAGCGGCGCCTGCTGCTGTCACGTGGCTCCGCCTAGACGGTGCGGCTTGCTGCAGAGGTCGTCCGTATTCCTCATTCTGTGTGCGCCAAGTTACTCTCCGTGAAAATAGCTGTTCAGTGTAGCCATCTTACTGAATAGGAATTCCATGTATATATGATTTACATTTTGATTTCACCGACTTTTGCTATGCCATGCTCATAAACAATCTGCAGTAGGCGGATAGAGGAGGAGGTTATGCTCTTTTTATGAATGGAGAAACTGAGATTTAATGAAGTTATTACTTGTACCAGGTACCAGGCTGGTAAACGGTAGATCTGGGATTCAGCTTTCAGACCTAAGGTAGATAGTTTGACCATTAATCCGCTCTGGTGTATGTTGGTGCTCTGGCCCTTGTATTTTTTTATGTTAACTATGACTTTTCCTAAAAATGTGTTGGGTGCAGATTGCCACATATTGTAATGATCCGAATAATATCCAGTGAAAAATTAATATTTTACTTAAAGAGCTAATCTTTAATGTGATTTGGAGTGTCGTCTTTATGGGAGGAAGTGTGATATGATGGCTTTGAAAGCAGACGGGTCTGAGTTTGAATCCCAGCTCCATTACTTGTCCTTTGGCAGATTACTTCATTTTTCTGGGGTTTAGTTTCCTCATCTGTACAATAGGGAAATATGATCCTCATACATTTGTGGATAGTAAGTAAACGAGGTGTCTGTAAGCATTCGGTACTGCTCCTGGCCTGTAGTATGTCCTTGACAAATTCACACTCCTTTCCTTCTTTCTTCACTCTCTTAAACTATAATTTTTAATTTTCTATGGTTGTCCACCTGCTGGATTATGCATGGATGCATAATCAATGTTACTGTACAGATGCATTTATAAATAACTTTGGTGCCTGCGGTCCGAAGGATATAGTGTTTTCAACAGAGATTTTAAAAATGTTTATCCTAGTGCCTCAGACATTTAAGAATCACTAAAAGGTCAATTTGATATTGACTTTATTAATACCTTCATTTAACTACTTTACATGAATGTTTTAAAGATAAGATGAAGGGGCTTGAGATTCTGTTATTTCTTTCAATCTCATAACCAACCACAATCCAATCTAATTTTCAAGTAGAAGCAAAAATGTTTTGGGAGTCACGTGGACATTCTTTAAACCCTTAGAAAGTGGTGGTATTTCGTATTTAGTGGGAAGTCAAACAATTCTCTAGTGGTACAATCTGATATGAACTGTGAAATTGGCATTTCTGAAATTGTAGTAGTGAGAACTGCAAATGGCTTATGTAACAAAGTAAGTCATTACTAAAAATCTGTTTCCAGTTTTATGCTGGGATGCTAAACCTTTTTCACAAACATGTTTCATTTTGACAGTAGATCTTATGGAATATAAACAGAAAAAGTCTGCAGTCCATTGGTGGAACCAACCTCAAAAAATGATTAGGAGGAAATGATTTATAAAAAGATTTTTTCCTATGTGACATGAAACACTAAAGATTTCATGAAGCTGAACGTGGTTCCATAGTGCAGCGCTTAGCACGTCTGCTTTACACGCAGAAATTCCTGGGTTTGTGCCCCAGGGTCAGGCCTGGTTAGTTCTTGGATGGGAGACCGCCTAGGAAGACCAGGTGCTGTAGGCATAAATAAAATTTAAAAAAAAGATTTCACGAAGCTTTGCTAAAATAATCACTACTTTTAAGTAACTTCTTAAACTACTAAGTCCATTATATACTTTGAGAACATAGGAAAAATAGATAATAAATTACTATGTTCTGGGTTTTATATGCTATTTATAAAAGTTATTTCGGTGTCCATTATGTGTCATATGGTAGTAACTGGTCAAAACTCTAGTATGCTTTCATTTCACTCTGTACTGTAGATGTTATTCTCTTAACAAAAGAGAAAACTGAATTTCTGAGGGATTAAGTTATTTGTTCAAGGTTGAGTAACTGATGACTATAATAATTGGCTAAATTGAGATTCAATCCTGCATCGGTGTACGCTTTCCCGCTGTGCCATGTTGATTCCAGCATATATGTTTCTCATCTAAGCCTTCTGACAACCTTATAAGTTAGGAGTAGCCTTCATTTTTTACCAAGGCTATGTGCCCTTTTCTTTAAATCGGTTTTATTGAGGTGTAATTTTCATACAAAAAAACGCACCCACTTTTTAAGTGGACAGTTCAATAAGTATTGACATATTTGTACATAGCCATGAACTACTACCACAGTCCTGATGTAGAAAATTTCCATTTCACAGAAAGTTCCCTTGAACCCTTCTGAGTCCTTCCCTTCCAACCACGGCAACCCTCTTTTGATATTTCTCACCTAAGATTAGTTTTGCATGTCCTAAACATCATATAAATGGAATCATTCAGTGTGTATTGTTTTGTGTTTAGTTTCTCTTTCTGAGTATAATGTGTGATATTGATCCATTTTGTTGTGTGTATCAGTTCATTCCTTTCTGTTGCTTTCTATTCTATTACTTGGATATACCACAATTCACGTATCTCTTTGGTTGATTTAAGTTTTGGGATATTATAAAGCTGCTTTGAACATTTGTATATAGGTCTCCGTGTGGAAAATATGTTTTTATTTGTTGGCTAAATCCCTAGCTTTCATTTCTATAGATGAGAATACTAGTTCTCAGAGAGGATAAATGACTTCTCAAGGTCGTGTGGTGATTTGGTTGACTCCGATGCCTCCACATAGTCTTTCTACTATATCATGCTTTCCCTCACTTTTTTGAGGTAAATAATATAGATGAAGCGGTCTGGGAATTCAGATGAAGATCTCTGTCCATTGGGGATGTCAGAGTAGGCTTTGCGAAGATGACTTTTGGACTGGCCTTGAATTCGTAGGCTTTGAATATGTGCAGGGTGAGGTAGAAGGAACATGGCAAGCAAAGATTCTTTAGCATGGGCTTCATTCATTCGTATTTACTTCATGCCTACCCATTGCCGAGTACCGTTCTATGCTCTGAACTATAGCGGTAATAAAACCAACAAACATCATGGAGCTTACATTCTCGTTGTGAGAGATGGGACAATACGTTGACTACGTAAGATAAGGTGATAAGTGCCCTGGAAGAGAAGTGGGGTAGGGAGTGCCGGTGCTGGGAGTCAGGAGAAATGGGTTGCAGTTACTAAGAGTGCTAGGGAAGGCCTTACTGACCACACCGTGTGAGCAAAGATGGAGTATCTCAGATGGGGTTCAGCAGGTATACAGCCTTGAGGTAGGAGTGTGTCTGGTATATTGGGGACATAAAGAGGCCAGTGTGGCTGGAAGGGATGAACATGAAGGTGGACAGGAATAGGATGTGCGGTCAGAGGGGTATGGGGAGCTGGAAAGTTTAAGGTGTGGTTAGGTTACTGCAGGGACTTTGGCCTTTACTCTGAGGGAGATGGAGAGGCATTGGAGAGCTGCGAACAGAGGGACCGCATTTAAACAACATAACGGCTTTACTGAGATGCAATTCGCATATCATACAGTTCATCCATTTACAAATTAGGTTTTTAGTGTATTCAGAGTTGTACAATCATCACCATAATGTTTTAGAACATTTTCATCATCCCCCCAAAGAAACCTGTACTATTAGCTGTCACTCCTGTTTTCTTCCGACTCCCTAGTCCTAGACAACCAATGAGCTATTTTCTGACTCTCTGGATTGCCCATTCTGGACACTATGTATAAATGTAATTATGCTACATGTGGCCTTTTGTAACTGGCTTCTTTCACTTAGCAGAAGATTTATCCATGTTGTAGCGTCTACAAGCACTTTCTTCATTTTTAAGGCTGGATAATATTTCATTTTCTGAATATCCCACTGTTTTAATATATCACTTGATGGACATTTGAGTGGTTTCCACTTTTTGGCTATTATGAATACTACTGCCGTGAGTATTTGTATGAGTCTTTTTTGGACTTATGTTTTCGTTTGAGGTGCTGCATTTAAAGGGAGCACATTCACTTGACCAAAGATACATGACCTCAGCTCTCATCCAAGCAGGTTTGGTTCCGATTGCTGCCTGCTTTTCTTTGTTCATTAGCTCTTCTCACAGGGTTAGGCCATTCTTTCTAGCAATTTCCATGAACCATGTGTTCTATCTAGTTTTGAATTTCTTTGAGTAAAGATTTGACCACGTTAAGTAATTTACCTGAAAAGTAGAGTCTCTTCTGTGTAGAGCCTTATGTCATTGGTAATTAAGATATTCTGACAAAAATCTCAGTTTTTGAAAGGTCCTAAGGAGAAGTTACACAGGATTTTATATAATGGGTTGGGATTTGTTACTGAATCGATTCAGCGAAAGCAGCATTAAAAAATATTTAAAAAATAGAATAGAGAAGGAAATATCAGAGTCCTCTCATGTAAAACTTTCATTTCAGTTAAATGTGTGTGAACTGAGTCAGGACATAAAGTGTGTGTGTCTGTGTGTGTCTGTTTATAGATGGTAGTAAAAAGAGTTTTAAGCCTCTGGGTGGGGGTAACATGGACTGTTCATGTAATTAACACTGTTTCTCTTCCATTTAATTTTATTTGGAGAGTTGGAGTATTTAAAACATTAACAGGCCACATAGAGGAACAATTTTATTTTTTACTTAATTTGATGAGAAACTTGTGAGAATGGGATTTGTATCTTTTATGAATAGATATGATTTCCTGACAATGTTATGACTAATAGTACATGTATATTTTATTATAGGAGTCACACCCCATGGGTTTATGTGGTAAATGAGCATAGAAGATAATTAAAGAATGATGGTAAGTGATCGAAGTACCTTAAACACTAACCTTAGTTTTTTTTTGGCCTCCCTCTTTACTTCCTTTCTTCCATCTATGTTCGATTTATAATCTTTTTTGATGTAGTATTTGTTAAGAGATATTCCGTGGAGCACATTTGTTACAAAGCACAGAAACACAGTGAACGACTGTAAATGTGTATTCAACCTGCGAGCCCCAGACCGGCTCCTACCATTTGTGGGATCTAGGGTAGGAATACAAACAGAAGCCAGCTTCTTTTATGTTTTAATCTTAAAAATTAAAAATCAATCCATGCTAACAGCTTGACTTGTTTTCCTACCCAGGGCCTAGCCAGCTCTTAACAGAGCCATACTCTCCCTGGAGCAAGCAGTGTGGAGGTTGGGCCAGCACAGTCTCTGGATCTGGGATAGGGGCCGATGTGGTGAAACTCCCCAGAGAGCCTGGACAGAGAGGTCCCCCTCCTTCACACTTTTCTAACTCAAGTTTTTCAGGCCGTTCTAAGTATCTTCTTAAGCTATCCATTTTCCATGAGTTACTCAGGAAGAGGAGGGAATGCAGTTTATAGGGGAACCCAGTCTGCCTAGATACCTCCTTCGAGAGATTCGGGCTGTCCATTCTAAAACAAAATTACATGTTTTCCTCTCAGGTTTCCTAGCACAGGGTCTGTGATTTGCCTCCTTCCTTTTCCTTGCCAACACTTTTTTTTTTTTTTTTGATCGTAGCCATCCTAATTGGTATGTGGGTAATCATTTTTACTAGTTTTTGCTTTATCCTTTATTGCTCATATTTTCAAAGAGAAGATACATATGCACATATGCATATGTATATTATGTATATTTTCATCATTCTTTCTTGAACCCACAGATATTATAGTTTCATACCTTGTTTTTCTTCTACTTAGCAATGTACTCTAGAACATTAGCAATCTCCATTCCTTGGTATAGCTGCATAGTTTTTCTTGTTGATTTCTGTTATTTTTAAACAGCTCTCCTGGGCAAGGTATAGTAAAGCACTGCTTATCTGCCAATTGTGACTCTAAAGAAAGTGGCCGGAAACCTGAAAGTAACTGAGGAATGCATATGATCATCCACAACAGAATTCCGAAACTACTTTGTATATTAGAATCCAACAGATAAGTAAATATAGTTTCCCTAATGAGAGCTAAGTTTCTTACTGTTGGACAAAAAAATTATAATTAAGAAAAGGGGAAGGCTAAAATGGTGTGGGATTGATATCAGAGGTTTTAGTATTAACTCATGGTTTTTAATATCCCTGTGCAGATAGATACAAAAATGTAGATGTGTGTATTGTGGGTGAGTGCATAAATATAGTTCCTGTCATTTCTCATGATTCTGTGGGTTGATTGGTGGTTTTCATGCCGTGCCTGGGGTGCTGGGATGGCAGCAGTCATCTGGGGCTCGACTCGGCTGGAACATCCATGGTGGCTTAGTAGATGGTGTCTGGCAGCTGGACGTTCACCTGGGGCTGTCAACCAGAATGCTGCCTTACCCGGTCTCTCTACTGGTGGCTTGGGCTTCTCTTGGCCTGATGACGGCATTGCAGGAGTGAATATCCCAAGAGGGAGCATTGGAAGAGACCCGGGTGGAGACTCCAAAGCTTCTTTTGAACTGGTCTAAGACATAATCTCAGAAGTTATGCAGTGTTACTTTCACTTTCATTGGTCAAAAAGCAAGTCACAGCGCCAGATTCAAGGGTGACACAAGGGTATGAATACTAGCAGGCGTGGTTTTTTGAGTGGAAGGGGTATCTTTGGAGACTAGCCGTTATACCGATTAATGCATATATTAGTTTTTGCTCTTCTACATGTTTGGTTCGCTCATTTGGCTTGTTAACTCCTTTAGGCCTCATGTTTCTTTGTATTCTCCTCAGTGTCTGCCACAGTGCTTTGCACATAGTAATTGCCCAGTAAACGTATTGTTGTCTAAAACTCCGAGGAATGCTACACAGACCAGGCTGGCAAGAACTCGGAGAGGATGAAGGCACCCATTAATTGAACTGAGATTTGGGTCTAGGCCCAGTAGTGAACTTTTTTCAGAAAGAGGCAGATTGCCCACAAAGAACGAAGGGTTAGGTGAAGAGCTGACGTCCTCCTGCTGATAGGGGTGCTTTAGAGCCCCTTTCTTTTCGTAGATATTTGGCTTATAAAAACAGGCTGTTTTCATATAGCTTTCATTAGTGGAGAGTTATTTTCCTTTACATTACTGGACCTGGCTGCCACTGCCCAGGGTCTTGGTGGGCTTGCACCTGTAGGCTAGTGTTGCTTTCCACTGGTTGGGGCTAGAGTAAGCAAGAAATTATACACGTGCTCGTGTATATATGCACACACACCTATTCATGTACGTACACTCGTTGTGTGCAGTAGTTTGAGTTTTAAAATTTGCTGTTTAAACATGTCAGAGGAATTATTGTTTAGATCCCAATTACTTGGAGATAAAATTATGCAGTGGAAATTTACAGCTGAGTGGAAATTTACTTTAACATTATCTCTAGGGGAAAAATTTACTTTAACATTATCTCTAGGGGAAAAATAGGGTTCTTGAAAGCATTTTATGCCGCAGAGAGTTTTCAGGGGGAATGTGTAGCGTGTTTGTTAAAACCGATCTCTTCCATACCTTGACCTGATGATATGTAAGAGGTGGAGCTGCAGTGGGTACCAGCAGTGTTTGTACGCATCAGGAAACTTTTTCTAACCTTAGATTATAGATATTCTTTAAATTGTTGATTTTTAAATTGTAAAATTCAGTCTTTTTAGAACTAAAAAAGATCTGTGACTTCCTTTTCTCTGTTTAACCACCTTTCCAATCCCAAATTAGTCTTAAATGTTTTCTTTCTGAGAAATATGAGAAATAACGAATTTGTTTACCAAATATATTTTACATGTTGACTAATCTCATAATCTAGTAAATACTCTGTTTTCCGTACACAGGCTTCATTCCAGCGCTCTAATAGTCATGACAAAGTAAGGAGAATAGTCGCAGAGGAGGGTCGTACAGCAAGAAATCTAATAGCTTGGAGTGTTCCACTTGAAAACAAAGAGGATGATGGTACGTATTAAAAATAAGTTTCATTTTGTTGGAAATTGGAAGGTTATATTTAGATCTAAAGGGTAGATAGTCTGAAAACTGTTTGTAACTAGGACTCTTGGGCAAATTAATAATTCTTAGCAGAATAAGTTATTTCGTGCTCTGGTGGTTTCAAGATGGTGGTTTGCTAACCACATTGTTTCTTTATTTCTCAGTTGACATTCTAATGTAAGAAGGGGCTTTCCCTTTTCTCCTTTCTATATATAATTTAGAGTAAGTATTTAAATTTGTATGGACTCCTGGTTTTTTATTTAATGAGTTACAAGCCATCACTCTGTATTGATGCTTAGATTGGTCTAGGTTTGTCTAGTGGGAGACCTGTTAAGCTGCCTCCTGTTTCCTTTTGACATGTTCTTTGGTCTTTGAGACCATCCCCACATGTCAGGATGTTTCAAGCTGTACAAGAGTTTTTACCTGTGTTTTATTCTTATTTACTTTATGTTTACATTTTTAAAAACATTGTAATTTTTTTTTAAATTTTATATCATTTACTTTCTCTTTTTACATTTATACCTGATTCATTTATAGTTTATTCTTAACATATAGTGTGAGGTGTGGATCTGATCTAATCTTTTTCCATATGGGTAACAAGTTGCCCCAGTTATTTGAGATGCCATCTTTGAATTTCCGTATGTATTTACATTCTTTTTCACTAGTCTTTCTATTTAATTCATGTGTGAGTGCCACACTAGTTTTAATTATGGAGGCATTATAGTATTTAAAAATGTCTGTTGGGACTACTTCTCCCTGGGTAGCTTTTCTTTGTCAGTCTTTCTAGCTATTTTTAGAGAGCATTATTTTGAATCAGAAAAACTTTGCAGTAGAGGGGAAATTAAATTATCTTTTTAAATTTAGCTTCTAACTAGCTAAAATTTTCATAAGGAGCTTACTATTTATTTCTTTGATAAAAAAATATTAACATTATTTACTACAAAAGTAACAACATAAACCCTAAAAATGTTTACGGTTATTATGTATTAAGAATGTTTTGTGAAAATTTATTTTCCATTTTCCATGAGTTACTCAGAGCACAAAATAATCTGAAGGTGTTTTTATTTAAGTCGCTTCTATTAAAACCACATAAAAAGCAGAAAAATAGCAGTAGTGAATCATGTCTATAACTTAATTTCGCATATAAATATGTAAAACATTGGCCAGTACAATTTTAAGGCTTCATTTATATTTATTGCACAATAATGGAACTATAAACACAGAGAATTAGAACTTTCTGAATATGCTAATGATAAAGGAAGAATGTTAACTCCATAATTTTTGATAAAGATTATTTTATATTGCTGAATCTGCTAATTATAGAAAAATCTTTTGCTTTTATTGAAAAACAGCTACTTGTTTTTTGGCTACAATATATACTCAGATATTTCTGAGGATAATAATTCAATTTTTAAAAGTTCTCATCTGTTCTTTGTTTTATTTGTTTCCTCTGCTACTTGTTCTAAGCTGGTTATTCTATTGGACATTCTAAAAATTCTCAAAAGCCTGCTGGTACATTGTTTTCTTTAGTGAGAGGGTGAATAAAGGATTGTGTAGGTGAGTATAGAGCTCTTCATGCTGATCAAACAGTGGGCAGGCCCACTTGTGTGCAGGTAAACTGTGGGTAGGTGTCACTGTATTTGTACTGCTTCAGGGCTCCCGGCCCCAAATTAGTTTGCCGAAAAGGGAAGTTACTTTGTTGTAGGTAATAGAATTCTACTCCTGTTTTGAATTGCTCTCAAGAATAGTGATTATAAAACAGGAGTTAGTGTCTTTTTATAAAACAGAGCAAGTGAGAAATGTATATCTAACTGCAAAAGTACGAAGAACTGAAAACCTCCCTTTTCAAATGAAACTGTGTATTGCATAAATCAGATTAATTAATCAAAACAGAAAATACTGAGTTTTATATGGTGAAAATATATTCTTAATTTTATTGTTGAAATAAAATTGAAATTTAAATAAGTATTTTACGGACCTGTATACGTATGTTGAGAAGTATCACTAACTTGACCTTGTTTTCAAATAGAATATCTGACTGCTCTAAGAAGTTGATTAATCCTGTTCTGAGAAAGCTGTTCAGTGAAAGCAGTTGCTTGGAAATCTGATTTTTTATTATATCCATAGTTCATATTGACCATGTATAGATTGTACTGTTCTGTGGTCTCCGGAAGGAGATTATGTATTAATATACCTGAATGATTTGTGTAGTGCGATTTTATATTACATATTTGTTGATCTGTATATTTATCTATTCTTGCATTGAAGGAAAATCTAAATGTCAAACTGGTGGAAAATCAAAGAGGACAATTCAAGGCACTCATAAGACTACTAAACAGGTATAATATATACAATTTTCTACTTGACTTTTTTTTTTTTAACTCCTACAGCACCTGGTATTCCTAAGTGGTCTCTCATCCAAGTACTAACCAGACCTGACCCTGCTTAGCTTCAGAATCGGGCATGTTCACGGTGGCATGGCCTCAGACTCTACTTACTGAGTTTTAATTCCAATTATAAAATCTACTTTTTCAGGATTTAAATATTGTATATTTTACTTTCATGTATAGCTTTAATGTAACATTCTTTAACATTTATACAGTGCTATGTGCCTAGCTTGTACTAAATATTTTACAAATACTAATTTATTTGCTGCTCCGTAATCCATTGACGTAGGCATTATTCTTATTTTCATTTACAAATGGGGAAACCGAGGTGTAAGTCTTTTAATATTTGGTGGAATTCACCAGAGAAGCCATCTGGTCCTGGAGTTTTGGTTATTATTTCATTTTCCTTACTAGATTTTCTCTTACATCGTGAATTCAGTCTAGGAAGGTTATATAATTCTAAGAATTTACTTCTTCTGGTTGTCCAATTTGCTAACATATAGTCTTTTGTAATGTTTTCTTATTATCCTTTGTATTTCTGTGGTATCACTTGTGACTGACTTCTCTTTCTTTTCTGATTTTGTTTATTTGAGTCTATCCTTTTTTTCCTTAGTGAGTCTAGCGAAAGAATTGTTAATTTTATCTTTTTAAAGAACTATTTTTTCTCTTGTCCTTTTAATCTCTTTTCTTTCGTCTTTTTTGTCTATTTCATTTATTTGCTCTGATTTTTACTATTCCTTCTTTTGACTTTGGGCTTTGTTCTTTTTCCTAGTTTCTCTAGGTGTAAGGTTAGATTTTTTGAGACTTTTCTTTCTTCTTGAGGTAGGCCTGTGTTGTTACAAACTTTCCTCATAATACTGCTTTTGCGGCATCCCATAGATATGGGTTTTCATATTTTCATTTTCATTTATCTCCATATATTTCTTTATTTCTCCTTTGATTTCTTCGTTGACCCATTGGCTCTTCAGTAGCATGTTTTTTAATTTCCACATATTTGTGATTTTTCCATCTTTCTTCTTGTAGTTGATTTCTAGTTCTATGCTGTCGTGGTCGGTAAAGATGGTTGATATCATTGCAGTCTTAAATTTATGGAGACTTGCTTTGTGTCCCAGCATGTGGCCTATCCACGTGCACTTGTGAAGAGTGTGTATTCATTTGCTTTTGGATGGAATGTTTTGAATACATCTGATAAGTCCATCTGGTCTAATGTATCATTTAAGGCCGATGTTTGCTTCTTGCCTTCCTGTCTTTATGATCTATTCATTGGTGTAAGTGGGGCACTAGAATCTCCTATTGTGGTACTATCAATTTCTCCCTTTAGATCTGTTAATAAGTATTTTATATATTTCGGTGCTTTTAAGTTGGATGCATATATATATTAGTAAATATTACATATTCTTGATGAATTGTCTTCTTTAGCATTACATATCGTCCATATTTGTCTCTTGTTACCTTTTTTGGCTTGAAGTCTATTTTGTCTGATAAAAATATGGCTACACATACTTTCTACGGATACCATTTGCTTGGAGTATCATCATCTACAGCTCTTCACTTAGAGTCTATATTTGTCTTTGAAGCCGAGTGAGACCCCTGATGGCAGTATATAGTTGAATCTCTTTTTTAATCCATCCTGCTGCTGTGCCTTTTGAGTTGTGAGTTCAGTCCTTTTACATTTAAGGTAATTGCGATATGAGGGCATACTGCTGCCATTCTTTGTTTTGATTGTTCTGTTTGTCCATCGTTATTTTTTCTTGTGTTTCTGATGGGCCTTTTTGGTAGTTTCCTGTGATGCTTTCTTTTATTTTCTCTGTTTTGTGTCTCTAGGCTAGATTTCTGTTTTGTCGTAACCATGAGGTTTATATAAGATGTCTTTTAAAGCAGTCCTTTTCTTCTGATAGCATCTTATCGTTATTTGCCTTTACAAGTTTATTTTTTTCTCATTTATGTTTTAATCACAAATTATCTCTTTTTATGTCTGTGTTCATTACCAAATCGAAGTAGCGCTAGCTATTTTAAATGCTTTTTTCCTTTAACCTTATGCTACAGTTGTTTAACACTCTATTCTGTAATAGAGTTGCAATTTTCAGATTCTCCCTATTTATCACCTTGTCAGACTTTTATGTACTTTCGCCTTGCCTTTTCTGAATGCAGAGCTACTTTCAACATTTCTTGTAAGCCAGGTCTTGTGAATTCCCTCAGCTTTGGTTTGTCTGGGAAAGCCTTTATTTCTTCTTTATACCTAAAAGACAGCTTTGCTGCAGAAATTATTCTTGGCAGTTTTCATCTTTTGGTCTTCTGAATATGTCATTCCACTGTCGCCTGGCCCGTAGAGTTTGTGCTGGGAAATCTGATGTTAGCCTGATGGGAGTTCTTTTGTAGGTTACTGTGTCTTTTCCCTGGTTGCCTTTAGACAGTATTAGTATAACGTGTCTGGGAGAAGGTCTTTTTGCATTGAGATAACTCGTTCTTCTTTTAGCCTTTTATACTTGTGCGTCCAGCTCCTTCTCCAGGTTTGGGAAGTTCTCACCTATTTTTTATTTTATTTATTTATTTTTTAAACTTAAGTTTGTTGGGGTAACAGTGGTTAATACAATCATATAATTTTCAGGTGCACGTGTTATCATTTGACATCTTTATATTCTATTTCACCTATTAATTCTTTAAATGGGCTCTCTGTTCTCTTCTTCTCATTCTGGGATCCCCATTGTCCTGGTATTGCCTTTTCTAATGGAAGCAGATAGTTCTTGTAGAGTTCTTTCGTTTAAAAGAAAAAATCTTAGTTCTCCTCTTTTATGTTAATCATTCCTTGATTTCTGTCTTTTCTTCCATTTGATCTGTTCTATTTCCCATGCTTTCTAATGCTTTCTTCATCTCATTTATTCAGTTCTTCAATTTCATTGGAGAATCTCATTTATTTTATTCCTGAGCTCATTGCACTGCCTTTATGAGTTTTCTTATATTTTGTTGAGTTTCTTTATGATAGTGATTTTGAATTTTCTATCATTTGATCACAATCTGATCACAGTTGTGACTCTGACTTTGGTTTCTGGAGTCTCGCTATTTGCTTTTTGTGATACTGCGTTACTGTGATTATTTATGGTGCTCGATGAGCTTTCTCCAGCCAGGGCGTGTGAAGCAGTGAACGAACACCTTTCTTATTGGATAAAGCTTTATTTACTTTAGTTGTAATGGTTCAGCAGGTTGATAGTTAGAGGCCTTTCTTTTGATTTCCAGTAGGTGGCACTATAGGTCAGGTTTTTGGTTTTTCTTACTTGAGCTGACTGGTTATATATCTGATTGATGATAGCCCACACTTTCTACCCTTCACCTCCACAGTCTCTGCCAGAGTTATCACAGGTTCCCTCCTTGTGGCTGCTCGTGCCTTGGGGGTGTTGCTGGTGCCTTGCTGTTGCCGGTGTCCCTGTGGTTGCTGTGTTCCCACCGGGATGGTGTGTGCCGCTGCCGCATCTGGGGACTTCTGGGTCTTGCGCACTGCCATCAGCGGGTGGGTGGGAGAGCCGGAGTAGCTGGTGCCTCGACTGCTTCCGGCATTTTCAGACTGGGATTTGGGGTTGTGGATACCAATGTGGGAGCTGGGGGTGGGAGCCAGAGTCACGGTGCCGATGCCACTGCCGCCCTTCTTTTCCTTTGTTGAGGCCATGGTACAGGGGGCCAGAGTGGCAGATCCCATCTTTGCTGCTGCTACAGAACTTGCTGGGACTGTGGACTCGGCCACTGCAGCGGAGGTCCCAGGGTCACAGGCACCATTCCTGCTATTCTGCCAGTTTCGCCTCCCCGTGTCTCCCGATCCACTCACCTTCAGATGGGCACATGTGTGGATCGCTCGGCGTCCTGGTGTGTGGACCGGAGGAATCTTTGTTGATTTAGGAAGTTCCCACTAGTTATAGATTGAAAGAGAGAGACAAAGGGAGTGTCTCACTCACTATGATGCTGATGTCACTCCTGGCGATGACTTTTTAGATACAACACCAAAGGTATGATCCGTGAAAAAAATCATGGGTAAACTGGATTTCATTAAAATTAAAAACTTCAGTTCTAGAAGAGAGAATGTCAAGAGAATAGGAAGATAAGCCACAGACTTGGAGAAAATATTTGTAAAAGACACATCTGATAAAGGACTGCTATCCAAAATGTACGAAGAACTCTTTAAAACTCAACAGGAAAGAAACAACCTGATTGAAAAGCAGGCCAGTCCTTAACAGACACCTCATCGAAGAGGATAGACTAATGGCAAATAAGCAGGTGAAAAGATAGTCCACATCATATATCATCAGGGAAATGCAAATTAAGACAACAATGAGATACCACTACACACCTATTGGAATGGCCAAAATCAGGAACACTGATGGCATCAAATGCTGGTGAAGATGTAGAGTCTCGGGAACCCTCATTCATCAGTGATAGGAATGCCACGTGGTGCAGCCGCTTTGTAAGACGGGCAGTATCTTACAAAAGTAAACAGTTACTATACCATACAACACTCATGCTTCTTGGCATCTGTGCAGAGGGTCTCCTGTGGCCACATGATCTTGGACAAATCTGCTAACCTCTGAACTTCAGTTTGCTGAGCTGTAAAATGGAGCTAATAATACATACTTTAAAAATGGTGTGAAGAGGGTTGGAAGATTATGTTAAGGCGATTTATGATCTATAATCTTGTATAAATTATTTGTTATTACTGTCATAGTTACCAGGGAAGTAATGAGCAGAATTAAGCTGGGCTTCGGGACAGATGCTAGTTGAATGTGATTTTGAGTTTGGTTGAATCCAAGAAGGGGATATTCGCCGTAATACTTAAACCATTTACTGCGAGGGCTGGAAAGAACTTGGAGAGCAGTTGAGGCAATGGTTTTGTGGATTATTGATGATTGCTTTGAATGAAGAGAATTTGTTCCTGGACTATGACTGTCAGATAAAATATTTGCTAATATTTATTAGCTACATCTGGCAACTATAGTCTGGATGTGACTGGAGAAGGAGGACGTGCAGCTTGATTTCAACCTTTTAAGGTGTGTGTGTTTGTGTGTGTGCGCGTTTGTGTGCGCGTTTGTGTGCGCATGTCATGTTTGCCTGCTTTTTGGTTGTGATGCTCTCTATAAACAATATTGGCTAGAAGAGATTCACGAAGTATAGAAATTACTATTATATTGAAGGCGAAAACCTAAAACAAAATAGGGGGCTATAACCCTCTATGAAAAAGAAAAAGACTAACAAGGAAACAGGAATGATAGATACACATATGAAACAACCCAAAGAAATCTGGGATTGTTTGTTGTTCTAAATGTGGTAGAAAGTTAGTATTTATTTATCTAATTAATTAATTAATTAATTTATTTATTTATCAGTTTAAGTAGCCATAAGAGAGATAAGTAACTCTAGGAAGAAGCTTCAGGTTTTCATTTTGAATTTAGGTCTTTACGTAAACTATATGCTTATGTTTTTGGTAGAAGGATTTTGTGTTAAGTCTATAAAACTATAGAAAATAATCTTTATTGTCAAAAATTGGCCTGTGAATCTGAGGAAAGAATGGGTTATATAAACACTAAAGTTACTTGGTTTGGTGAGTCTGCTCTGCAGCTGGTACTTGTTTTATTTTTCATCAGTGTTCTTTTCTAGTCAGTTCTTTCACATTTGTATGTTAATTTTTACTCTAAGTAGAGAAGTGATTTAAGATAAAATACAGCAACTGAATATACTATAGTCTTTGTTATTTTCTAAATGAAGATATAAGCAAGCAATTGCAGCGTGTTGACACTGCTGCTCATTATTCATAAACGTGTGTCAGTGTGCCGCACACGTACCTCAGTGAGTCAGAAGCCACTTAGTGCTCCTTTCTGACTAAGGGCCCATTCACAGTCGAAGTCACTGTAATCTACATTAAGACAGATCGGAAATAAAAATTAAGCTTGCAAACCTGCTGTTTCTGTTTATGATGACAAGCTCTGTTTAGATGAATTCAGTGTGATATGATATAAGCTGAAAATAAGAATGTCATGTTTTAAAGTATTTATGTTGAAAAAATGTGCTTTACATAAGAATCCAATTCTTGGAGGATTTAACTAAATATCTTTTTCATGTTTTGTTTTGCTTCACCAGAATACTTCAGTAGACTGTAAAATAACATCATCTACAACTGGAGAGAAACACTTTGATAAAAGTCCGACTAAAACAAGGCATCCTCGGAAAATTGATCTTAGAGCTAGATACTGGGCATTTCTTTTTGACAATCTTCGCCGGGCAGTAGATGAAATCTATGTAACTTGTGAATCAGATCAGAGTGTGGTGGAGTGTAAGGTAAGGTTTACTTTGAGGCTTTGTAATCCATTTGAAGTCAGTCTCCAATTTTTGCTACACCTTACTTGATCACTTACCTCAGTATATAGTAATGTATTAATAATTATAGTCATCATGCTATATGTTAGATCTCTAGAACTTACTCACCTTACACCTGAAAGTTTGTACTCTTTGATCAACATTCCCTATTTTCCCCTACCCCTTGAGACCACTGTTCTCTCAGCTTCTGTGTTTCAGGTTTTCCTTGCTTTTGATTTTTCAAGAGTTCGCATTACCTAATTATGTACTTTTATATTCGTTGTAAGGTTTGGTAGAAAGCTCTCTTAATATGTAGTCCTGTTTTGATATATAAGAAATCAAAGGAGTGGACACACACACAGACACACACACACACACACACACACAATTAGTTTAAAAATCTCTCATATACATTCTCCATTGGTCCTGTAGGTGGCACTGGTGAGATTTCACATTCTTTGGTTTCATGTTTAATGTCTCGAATTGGACATCGCTCCCTTTTCGTTGAGATACTTATCACTCTCCTAATTCACTCTGGTCAGGGAAAAGTGAGATTGATGGCTAACCATAAACAATCCAGGGTGGGAATGGAATGTCATGGGAAGGTGTGTTTCTATTTTTAGATAACCATGTGTTTGTAATAGGATATTAAACAGATACACAGCATAAGCTGTCTTTAAAAATTCACTAAACGCCCGGCCTTTTAGTAAATAAAAATTATATTCTATATTACTTTATACTAAATAAAGTTATTCTGAGAAAAACCAGAGCGATACATCTTTAGAAATATTACAAAAGTAGCTTCTCCATTTCTACAGTGAACTGTGTTGAAAACCCTGGAATTCCTTATTTAACCTTTGAAATATATGTAGGATGAAAGGAAAGTTACATGTTGAGATGGCAGGCAGCTGGTTTCAGAATGAATAGTAATTGAAATGCAAATTTATGATTGTCACAAGTAATATTGTTACTGTCAGCACGTAAAACGTCTTGTGTTTTAAAAAAAGAATTATTTTTAAGCAAAATCATATCCTTAGAGTTTAATGAATCAGTATGTTGTGGTAGAAGACACTATTGGACTTAATTTGGAGTTTTAGTTTCTTATAAAATGAGCATGTGGGCCTAGATAACCTCTGGGTCAGCTCTAGAGATCAGTCAGATCAGCAGATTCTTTGATTTTTTTGATGAAAAATAACAGAAGATTGATCGAAGAAATCAGATTTGGTTTTAAAATGTGTACTACTTCATAGAAATGAATTTGACGATTTGTAATCTTGTCTCCATGATGAGCAGAAGAAACACATGCCCCTTCTTCGTGGTAGTATATTCGAGGAAACTCGACTTGACCACAAGGCAGTGTGGCTTTTATTTCTGGCTCTGTCACTTGTCTGCTGAAGTGTTGTGAAAATTGAACAGAAGTAGAAACTTGTTGTTCAGGTTGTAGGTTATGAAATGGAGAAGACGTTGACAAAGTGAGCAGAGTAGAGGTGTGTTCTCTGTTCTTTATACTGTGCCAGGATGCTCAGAGATTCATGCTGAAAAGTAAAATCTGGGAGCTTAAAAGTTATTTTCATACTCAGCTTTACTACTCTTCTCATCCAGGACTTACAGGTAGTGTAGCATTTGGTCAAAGCATATGCCGTGTATATATACTTAGAGGTCGTTTTTTTCCCCTGTTCTTTTATACAAGCACTTCGTTATCTCATTTGATTAGTACCTTTGTGAGATACATAACCGTTTTTTCTCCTCATTTTTCTGATGGATTCAGTTCTTGATTTGCAGATGTACTGGCAAGATTTATCCCTATTTGTGATTTTTGTGCTTTAGCCTTAGTTATGTAACCACAGTTCAGTTCTTTGTCTCATATGTAAAGTGCAGTTAATAATACCTATGGTATGTAGTTCACATAAAAAATAGTAAAGAGTAAAAAGTATGTTTCCTATTTCAGCCAGGATTGTTGACCAGAGCCCACTTCGGAAATCAAAAGAGGCTAAATACTTCATTTTTTAAGTTTGAAGATGTAACTGTTATGCCATCAGCTGCTTCACTGCATGACTTGCTAAGAGCTGACATTCCAACGAAACTGTACTCTAACCATCCCCACTGCATTTCCCCTTCTTCCGTATAGCGTGGGCTCGAGGGTGGGCTGGGGGATATTGCCTCTGGAGAGTGCACGGTGAATGAGGCGGCCGTCCTCTCAGCTTGTCTCACAGAAGCTTGAGGTAGGGCTTAAATCACATGTGCGGATGACTGACTGATATTATTAACAGTATTGAGAGTGGTTTACTTGTTGTTTGGCTTCCAGATGATTTCCCTTTTAGAACTACTTATTCTATTAGTAGTTAAAAAAAAAAAAAGCTGTTCTTAAAAATGCTTTTAAGAACTTATATCACTTTTGGTAAAGCTCTGTCTTTCGTAAGTCTGGTCACTGCCGTCGCGTGTGACGCATGTTTCCACCCCTTCATCGCCACAGCAGTTCACCACTGTGCTCCTTCCTCCAGCTGAACTGAGGGCTGTATCAATATCCTGGGCCCAGGGGTCTGTGCTCTGGCGTTGTGTGTCAGGAGGACAAGCGATGGCGCCAACCATCCTGCTCTGCGCGCCAGTAACTAGAATTAATTACAAACCAATCAAATCTGTTGCAGCCAATTGGTAAACTAATTGGTAATTTTAGCTGTACGTCTATATGGAGTGATCTGAATGCCCATAACATTACTTTCAGAGCCACTTTTGTTCTGTTTCATCCTGCTTGACAAAATGGCCTTCATAGCTGTGGGGACAAAGATGTGCATCAGTGACTGTGAGCCTGCACTAGCTGCTTGTCTTGTTTGCGTTCCCTTGTTCGTAAAACATGACTCGGATTACAGCTTCACGGTACCACTCTGATCATTCCTGATAACGCTGAGCTAAACACTCCTTAAAATAGGTTGTTTAAGCCTCCAAATGTAACTTCTCTGTGCCAGCTAGTGTCAGAAGTACAGCTGCTCAGTCTTGTAGAGGGTTGTTTTCCCTCCTCCTCCTCCTCCTCCCTCCTCTTCTAGCAAAAAGGAAAATTCAGAAAACTTATGGAATAAATTATTCTGAATTAAATCTTTCTGTGCTCTAATGTAGTTGATTTATGTTGAGCGAATTTAATTAAAGAATTTGAATTATATTAGTAGCATTGAGAAAAGGAAGCCAACTAAATTGTTTAAGTTTTCCTTTTCCTGATTGTAGAACACTATCATTACCAGTGATTATTACCTTTGAAAGGAAATAAACAGTACTTCTTTGTTCAGTGGAGTCTTTTAAAGTAGAATATGACTTTTGTGACTGAAGTGAGGTTGGTACTGTATTTTGTTTGTAATTCGGTGTACATTTATTATTTGTCTTTGGCCTGATTTCCATAGTGTAGCAATATCTTTTTAAATGTTTATAACCGAAAAGTGGTTTTGAGGTCTTTGAGTACCGCTTGTACTAGAAAGTCAGTCAAAGAGTTATGGAAAAGTAATTATAAAACATGATCATTTTCTAAAATTTATTGGGGTAACATTGTTTAATAATATTACATAAATTTCAGGTGTTCCACTTTATAATGCCACATCTGCATACTCCATTATGTGCTCACCACACAAAGGATGGTCTCCTTCCATCACCTCGTATTCGACACTCTTTACCCTCTTCGTTCTCCCCCTACCCTTTTTCTCCCTGGTAACCACCATTCTGTTGTCTGTATCTATGTATCTGTGATTTGTTTGTTTGTTTGTTTGTTGATTTTTGTTTTATATCCCATATATGGGTGAAATCATATGGTCTTGCCCTTTTCCATCTTATTTCATTTAGCGTAATACTGTCAAGATCCATCCATGTTGTCGCAAATGGCAATATTTTACCTTATTATGGTTGAGTAGTAATCCATTGTGTATAGGTACCACATCTTCTTTAGCCAGTCATCTCTTGAAGGCCATTTGAATTGTTTTCATGTCTTGGCTATTGCACAATTCATACAACTTAACAAGAAAAAAAAAACAGTTTGATTAAAAAATGAGCAGAGGACTTGAACAGATACTTTTCCAAGGAAGACATACAGATAGCCAGCAAATGTATGAAAAAATGCACAAGATCATTAGTTATAAGGGAAATGCAAATCAAAACTACAGTGAGATACCACCTCACTGGTTAGAGTTTGTTACCAATAAGATAAGAAATAAAAAGTGTTGGAAGCAATGTGGAGAAAAGAGAACCCTCGTGCACTGCTGTTGGGAGTGACAACCTCTGGAAAACCATTCAGTATCACGTACTAACGCGGAGCATACGCTTACCCTGTGACTCAGCGGTTTTACTCTTAGGCTTATACTCGTCAGAAATGCATACATATTTGCAGAGGACAGCTACGTGCATAACAGCAATTTGGAAATCACCTGAGTATTCATCTACAGTTGATCAGATAAATAACCATTCATGTAATAGAATACTGTTCAGTAGTGACCTTGGACAGCGACAGTAAATGAATTGCAGGTACACTCTGCAGTATGGATAAATCTAGTAAACAGATGTACAAAAGTCACAAGTAATAATACTCTATGATTTCATTTATATGAATTTCAAAATCAGGCAAAATTAAACTGTTAGAGGTTAAAGCACGGTTACTTGCAGAGGGGTGGAGCAGTGATGGAGGGGGGCCGGGGGCGCGGGGGGGCGTCCACAGGGAACTTATAGAGACTGGCATTGTTATGTTTTTTGTCCTGGGTGGTGGTTGCATGGATCTTTGCTTTGAAGTACTGTATCTGTACGTTTACCTTTCGTGCACTTTTCTGTTTCTTTAAGCTTCACAATAAAAAAGGTTAAAAGAATGGTCATTTGGGAAGTCTTGAGAAGAAATATCAGTACTATCTCTTGGTCTTTAGTTTCTCAGTTTCACTAATTTAAGAAGGAAAATAAAAACCAAAAACTTAGAAAAATTATTTCCAAAGTCCTTCATTCTGAAGTTCTTTTTGAAACTTTTTAGTCTCAGCATGGAATTTAATGTTTCTTGTTTGTTTTCAATCAGGAGGTACTAATGATGCTGGATAACTATGTAAGAGATTTCAAAGCATTGATTGACTGGATTCAGCTTCAGGAAAAGCTAGAGAAGACAGATGCTCAAAGCAGGTAATGAACTCTGGTCTTCATAGCAGCCAGCATTTTCTAAAGCAGTCACTGAAATTGTCAGGGACTTGAGTTCAGCTTAACTTGAAATTTGTAGAAATCTAAAAGTTGGGAACCGCATTTCTCATTCAATGCATCAGCAGATACATACTTGGTACCTACTAGTGCAAGCCATTTATCAAGTACAGAAATTTAACTGCCGAATATGATACATTTACTGTTCTCATGAATTTGTAGTCTAAGGGTGAGGTATAATAGAAATTATTACTTCAAAAAACTATTGCACGTGTTCAGAAAAAGACAGGGTCATATCTCTTTTTTGGGAGTGGACCAGGAAAGGATTCATGGAGGATACAGAAGAAGTGTTTAAAGGGTGTGATGGATTTAACAAGTGGTTGGCCTTTCAGATGAAGGGAATGAATTAAGACAGCCATAGACGTGCAGAGCCTGCGTGAAATGAAAATAATGTAGGGAAAGGTATAGTATTCTCAGTATGGTAGGCAATGAGGAAAATTGATGATTTTTAATTAGGGAAATAATGAGAGATCAAAGCTACTTTACAAATCTTCATTTGGAATCAGAGCAAAACTTCTGAGTGCTCTGTGCCAGGCTCGAGGACTGTTGTGATAAAAACACGGTGTATTCACAGCAAAGACTGATGTCACATACTTAGCAATGTACTAGGCGCCGTCAGAAAGAAATACAGTGTGCTTCGGGAGTATGACAAAAGGCAATTTGCTGAGTCCAGGAAGGCTTTTCCAAGGAAGTTTCGTTTAAGTGAGACAGATATCAAGTAGGACTTGGCTTGGCAGAGAAGAAAATAGTAATCATATTGGAGGTGATGGAATTGTGATGTCTAGGAGGTGGAAGAGAACACGGTGGAGTCAGGAGTTCAGAGCTGGCCGGGCTGGGGTGAAGAGAACGAGGGGAAGAGCGTAAGGTGAGCCCAGACAGGCAGGCTGGGACCAGATTACGTAGGGCTCCATAGACATCATGGTAACTGTACATTTTATTTTGAGCCATAAAAGGGTTTTTTAAATAAGCGAAACTTGATCCCTTTGAACTGGGCCAGGTCACATGGAGGTACAGTGATGCCTTTTACCCAAAGAAAACAGGACCAGGATGCGTCTTTTCTTAGATTTACCTTTTACTGAGACTGATCTCAGTAAGTGGAACCATTCAGTAGAGAACTTATCTTTTGTCCCATCTTAACGTGTCGGCCCCGTGGGGGAACCAAGAGAGTAAAGGGATTCCAAGAGACAAATCTAAGAAGGCTTGATCGCCAGGAAGCCAAATCTAGGGAAACTATGATATGTTGATCCTTTTAACATTTTTGTTTCTCACAGTAAAAAATTTTAGTCTGTTTTTTGGTGCCTGGTTCACCCAGTGTCCCTGGGTGTATTAGGCCGAGTTGTCTTCGTTTATACCAAGCAGTTTCATCCTTACCCCCTGATCATAGGGGATTAGATCTGGTCTGTGCGTGTGTGGGGTGCATTTGTACATCTGGGTTGAACCGGGTTAAGAGATTATCATGCCGATTTGGCATTGATGGCTGTATTGCCCTTGCAAAGGTAAATCAAGGAGAGCAGGTTCAAAGAAAATGGAATAGCTGTAAAAGAGAAGCAGAGATGAAAGAAATTGTATGATTTTTGAGAATTCGAGTGTTGCTTAAAGCCTATCTCTTCCAGGACCAACCCTCACGAGCCCTGATACTAGTCCTTCCCCCACCCCCCATGGATGTGCTTGACTTTGTACAGTTTATATCCTTACAATAAACTTTTCTTTTCCTTTCCCTTTTTGATTTAACTTGATTGAGTTTCTGTTTCTTGTATCCAAAAAGGGTCTATCATGTAACCACCAGTGGGTAAGAAAAGCTAACTAGAGTTTTGTTTCTTGTTTGCAAACTCCAGTCAGCTAGTGGTGGCTGTGTTGAGGATTGTCCTGAGAAAGATTCTGAAGCCAAGCGCAAGCTCAGCAGCCATCCCTGTTCTGGCCCCGTGGTTCAGAAACGTACAGGAGGCATCTCTTCTTATCTGAACCTGTTCACAGTATTTCTCCTCTTTGCCTTCTGAGGCAGCTCCCAGATAGAACAACCTTAAATTCCCTGTAGACGGCATTATTCAGCGTAACATTCCTCAAACCATGCATCAAAATTCATTTCACCTAGACTTGAGATTTAAATGTGAAAGCTAAAATTGTACATGTTTAGAGCAGAAAATATATTTATATATTCTTATTGTGCGTAAGGATTTTGTAAGACAAAGGAACCACAAAGAAAAATATTGACAGGCTGGATCTAATAGGAAGAAAATATGCCTTTCTGCATTAAAAAAAAAAAAAAAGTTATGTCATCTATACCAAAGGGTTTGTAGCCATAATAGGAATGCTAGTAGCAGTAGTAGTAAACAACTTCAAATCAAGTAGTAAGTGATGCAAATTCCAGTGGGAAAAATGGGCAAAAGATACTGATTTGCAAATCCCAAAGAAGAGGAGCCATGTGGCTGTTAAAAAAATACAGCCTCAGTAGTAATGATAATAAACATAAAAATTCGAAAAACAAAAAAGCAAATAACCACCTGGCCAATAATTTTGTTTTTAATGAAACACCTGTACTGAAAATCCTGTGGGGAAAAAAGAAGTCATTACAAGACTGACTCTCTCGCACAGGAGTCAGCAAACTTTTCCTGTAAAGTGCCAGATAGTAAATATTTTAGACTTTGCAGGCAATTCTGTCTTTTTTACAAGCCAATGAAATATTTAAAACAAAATAACAATTGTTGGCAGGGTTCAAGAGAAATGGGCACTTATTTGGTGGAAGTATAATTTGTTACGCTCTTTCTGAAAAGTGATTTGACAGTAAATCATCAGAAGCTTTAAACTTTTATTTGGATGATCTTTTATCTGAATTTTCCTGTTTTTAACAATGTCATTTTTTAATGAGAGAAAAAAGTCACAATTATTAGATTGAATGGAGAGTAGGAGGCGAGGTCTGACTGAGGGCATAGGGGTGGAGCATCTCCACCCCTATGCCCTCAGTTTGAGAAAAGGTTTCAATGGAGATTGCAGAGCTGATAGCAGTGCCGATAGCAGTGGGGCCAGTGTGGAAGGAGGAGAGGTGCTTCCCCAGCAAGGAGCATGCATGACATGTCTGTGCTCTCACGTCTATGGGTGATCGAGAGGTGGAGGAGGAGACACCATAGTTACCCGTGTGTTCTTCGTTTAACCCTCACCACTGTATTTGTCTCGATCCCAGTTCTAACACCAGACACAAGTATCCTGAATTAGCACTGTGGCTTTTTAAAGGTGTTTTTAGCTGGGTATGTGGAGGCTTTTAACACCTAAGTCTAATCTCATGTCCTTGTCACCCTGGCCCCTTTATTTGGGCAGGTCACGTTGCTGTGTGGTCTCTGAGTGGTTACAGGTAATGAGCGAACTTGCAGGTACGCACTGCTCTAGGGAAAGATGGCAACCTGACTAAGTTTTCACCCACTAAGAACCAACAGAAAGAATTAGATTTCTTCCCTTTTCTATGTCAATTTAATCTGCTGTATGTCTTGAATTGATAGACCAACTTCACTAGCATGGGAAGTAAAGAAGATGTCTCCAGGACGTCATGTGATTCCAAGTCCATCAACAGATAGAATAACTGTAACATCAAATGCTCGAAGAAGCCTAAATTTTGGGTAAGATACACTCAAAAAAAAAAAAAAAGAAAGAAAGAGAAACCTACACAGGCTTTCATTAACCGTAAATTATTTTCCATAGCTAATACAGTATTAGAAAACCGATATTCCACTATAAAGATACTCGTGTATATGGTTGTGTAAATGTTAAAGTTTTAAAAAAATCTAGGAGAGTAAAGTTTAACTTTAGGAAATGTATGTATTCAAACATAATTAGGGTCAAAAGATTTAAACCCATAAACATTTCATGCTAAATGATTCATGACAGGACCTGACAGTTACAAAACAAAAGATTTAAATATGTAGCATCGTGTTATTGTCATATAAATACATCTTTATACGTTATTTAATCACATGAGCACATTTTTATAATAATTGCTTTGTGCTTTGTCCTTTAAATCAGGAGAAAAGAGTTACAGAAGGAAAAATACATTAATGCTGTTTTTCGTATTTACCTATGCGGTTGCTTTAACTGGTGCTCTTTATTTCTTTCTGTGGATTCAGGTTACTGTTTAGTGTCCTCTCATTTCAGCCTGAAGGGGACTCCCTTTAGCATGTCTTACTGAGCAGCTCTGCTAGTGACAGTTTTTCTCAGTTTTTTGTTGATTTGAGAATATTTTAGTTTACTCTTTATTTTGAAGGTAGCTTCGTGGAGAATTCTTGGTTGAAAGTCTTTTTCTTTCAGCATGTTGAATATATCCTCCCACTGCCTTTTGGCCTCCACTGTTTCTGATGAGACAGAAGCTGCTGTCCTCATTGGGGATCCTTTTGTGAGATGCCCTGCTTTCCTCTTGCTGCTTTCCAGATTCTTGCAGTGGTAACTACGATGTGCCTAGGTGTGGATCTCCGAGTTTATCTTTCTTCAAGTTCATTGAGCCTTTAGGATGTGTAGGTGAATGTTCTTCATCAGATTTGGGGAGTTCGTGTCCATTATTTCTGCAGATCTCTTTTCTGCCCCTTTCTTTCCTCTCCTCTTCTCTCCTCTGGGAGTCTTTGTTACTACTCACGATGGTGTTCCATGGAACTTTGGGGTTCTGTTCGTTTTTCTGCATTCTTTTCCCTTTCTGTTTCTCTTCAGGTATGCTTACTCTTTATTTTGTTAGCTCAAATCAGTCATCGAGACCCTCCGGTGAATTTTTATTTTAGTTATTGTACTTTTCAATCCCAGCACATCTGTGTAGTTCTTTTTATGTTTACTTTATTGACGTTTTTGGTGAAACATTGTTTCCTCCATTATGCCACACTCATTTTCATCTTTGTTACGTCTGAACTCTGCATATGCTTCTCTTATTAGATTTGCATCCACTGTAATTTTTTTAATGTTTATTTTTTGTATTTATACTGTGACATTCTTTGCAGCAAGATCTTTGTCCTATCTTCTGGATCCCAAACACCTAGCATTGTACTTGGAACTTTGTAAGAAGTCACTGAGTGTTATTCATTAGAACCAAACTTTTGCATTCAAATGACATCAGATAGTATTGTCTATAGGTGTGAAGATTGATGGACTTTGGAACCTTATAATAATTGACTTTACTGGAGTGGGAGAAAGATATATAAGCAAATAAAAGTTCCCCTATAATGCATTCCATTGGTCTGTTGTTTAATATAATGCAGAGTTTATTTTACCACTGGAAGCCTTTACAGCCTACATGGTTAAAGTTCTCTTAATGATTTTTAGCTACTCATATTGTCGGATTAATTGACACTTTATTATCTCAGCAAAACATAGTATTTTTCACCATGCTGAAAAATTGTGGCTCAAAGGCTAACTTTAGTGTATCTGATCACTTTTGCTCTTACTGGTTGAGTTAAATGCTTACTCAGATTGTATGGGTACCAAACGTGTTTATTCAAGTCGTCTTCATTATTATTATTTTTTTTACATTGTACAATTCAGTGAGTTATTTTTTTTCAATTATAGTTGGCATATAGTAATATACCAGTTTCAGCTGTACAGCCTAGTGATCAGAGATCCACATAACTCACAAAGCGATCACCCCACTAAATCTAGTACCTTTCTTCCCCCTTACATATTTATTACATTATTAACCATCTTCTCCATGTTACACTCTACATCTCCATGTCTGTTCTGCAACTATCCATTTGTACCTCTTAATCTCTTTGCCTTTTTTTCTTGTCCCTCCCAACTCCCCTCCCTTCTCGTAGCCCTCAAAATATTCTCTGTACCTGTGAGTTCATTACTGCTTTTGTTGTTATTGTTATTTGTTTTGTTTTGTAGAATTCACATGTACGTGAATCATGCGCTGTTTATCTTCATCTATCTCATTTCATTCAGCTCGATACCCTCTAGGTCCATCAAGGCAATATCTTTTTTCATCCCCTTCCTTTTAGTCTGTGTGTGTCTTTTAATCTGAAATGAGTCTCTTGTAGGCAGCATAGGTAGGGGTCTTATTTTCTTACTCATTCAGCCTCTCTGTCTTTTGGTTGGAGCACTTAATTTTCCCATTTGAGGTACTTATTGATAGGAATGTAGTTATTACCATTCTTTATTCCTGTTTTTGAATCATGTTTTTTCTTCTTAAAGAAGGCCCTCCAGCATTTCCTGTAATACTGGCTTGGTGTTGATAAATTCCTTTAGCTTATTTTTGTCTGGGAAGCTCTTTATCTGTCCTGTGACTCTAAATGATAGCTTTGCTGGATACAGCATTATCGGTTGTAGATCCTGGATTTTTATCATGTTGAATGTTTTGTACCAAGTCCTTCTGTCCTGCATGGATTCTTTTGAGAAATCAGCTGCCAGCCTTATGGATGCTCCCTTGTAGGTAATTGCTTTTCTCTTGCTGCTTTTAAGATTCTCTCTTTGTATTTAGCCTTTGGCATTTAATTATGACGTGTCTTGATGTGGGCCTCTTTGGGTTCCTCTTTCTTGGACTCTCTGAGCTTCCTGGGGTTGTATGTTGAATATTTCCTTCACCAGGGAAGGGAAGTTTTCCATCATTATTTCTTCAAATAGCTCTTCAACTTCTTGTTTTACTTCAGATACCCGTATGACATAGATATTTTTACATTTAATAGTGGCCCCTAGGCTCCTTAAATTATTATGATAGTCTTGGCTTTTTTCTTGATATTCTGATTGAGTGCCCTTGGCTTCCCCATCCTCTATATGGGTGGTTCGAGCCTCCTCTTTATCCGCTCTGCTTATTCCCTATAATATATTCATCTCAGATCATGTGTTCTTCATTTCTGACTGGTTCCCTTTTATAATTTCCATTTCCATTTTTATGTTTTTTATCTCTTTGTAAAGTTCTCACTGAATTCATCTATACTTCCCTCCCCTGAGTTCATGGAGCATCTTTGTAACGAGTGTTCTGAACTCTGCATCTGTTGGACTGCTTGACTCAATTATTCCTGGATCTCTGTCTGTTCTCTCATCAGTTGTCTTCTTTATTTTAACTCATGATTTAAATATCAAGCAAACCAGTGAAATACGAGTGTTTCTGTGAAAACGAAGATAAGTTTTCAGAAGGCTTCGATAGAGGTGAACTATTAAAGTTTTGCTGTCAGATGAAGATTAGATAGGACCATTATCAAAGATTGGGGAAAATGTTATAGTTGCGAAGGAGTGTACACTGGAGGGTTTACTAATCGCTAAATTCTCACTCCATTTTAAATAAACCAGAATTGGATATTGACAGTGAGGCATCACGCTTGTGTTTCCTGTAAGAAATGTACACAATGAAAAAGCCTCTTTTAAGAGTGTCTGTATCAACAGGTTAGCAAATTAGTGTACATTTATATGAAAATAAAATAAAAAGTTTAAGGTATGTATGCGTATTTTTAAGATTCCCAATTTAACTAAAATTTTCTTTTAAACTGAACTAATGAGAGCTTCTATATTATATCCATATAATATGTTATATTCAATTAATGAAGTGTTAGACCAAAATAAATTAATGACTATATTTGCCTTAATTTGCTGTGGTAGTATGTTACTCTACATATGTGGATACACACAAATATAAATTATTATTTAAATCTATTAAGTGTAAATCTGAAATTTAATTTTTATATTTGGTTTGTTAATGCAGTTTTCTTCTCTATAGGGGTTCACCCGGCACAGTGGCTGCTCCCCGTCTGGCTCCCACAGGTGTCAGTTGGGCTGACAAAGTAAAGGCTCATCATACAGGCTCGACTGCTCCTGCAGATGTAGCACCTGCCCAGTCTTGCCCACCAATGACGGTACAGAAGACTTCCGGCAAAAATGGCAAGTGATTCTGAATCATCCTTTTTACATAGTAGACAGGTAGATATATATGGAAATATTTGTTTTAATCGAAATCGGTGCTAGTAGCATTATATATCGATCTTTTTTGCTTCATTTATATAATATTAATTTGCCCTAGTTAAAAGGCAAATGAAAGCTTACGGAGATCATTCAAGTCTCAGGTTTGCCCTGTGTAAACTTTAAGGAGAATGAATTTTTTTGTCAAATAATTTACAAGGTAGATCTTCTATAACTTTTTTGACTTAAAGTTAAAAAAAAAAAAAAAGGCTAACCTATCCTCTAGGTAGCATGCACTTTTAAGTTACATGTCATTATTTTATTTCATTAATATTTGAATATTATTTTGGTACTAAAATAATATTCTGTGTTTATCTGTGCTCAGATATACGTTTTCTATACCATCAGAATAATTAAGGGCACAAATAAATAGGCTCTTATTCTGAGGGCCCACCTGCAATTTATCCTGTAAGAATTTCCCTCATAAAATGTTTTTATATTGAAATTCAGAGTAGGTTTTTTAGATATCTATAGATAAAGCTTAGACTTTAGAATGATGATAAGAATGAATTTGTGTTATGAGTCAAGGAGCAGCTTAATAATACTACTTTCTTTATTCTTCAGTGAAAGATTCCTTTGTAGCTTTTTTATTTTAGAAAGTTGGAAACTAGACCAGTGGTGACATTTGAGTAAGCTAATTGAATCCTAAGCTCACAGAGCGGGCAAACTGTTGTGCTCCACACAACTCCCCAAAAGATCAGAGATCGGTGGGAGCAGGTAACTCTGAAAGTGAGGGAAAAGGTAAGGGTTATACATTAAGAAGCCTCCTGAACTCTCCTACTTCACCTTAATAGTAGTAGGATGGCTGTATCTCCCTCACCCCAGCAGAATATTGGAGCTTTATTCTCTAGAGAAGGTAAGAAACATGGTATCTGACCCAGGCACATTTGAAGGTGGGAGTACAATTTTTAAAACCAAAGAGATTAAGTTTAACATTATCTATGAAGAGGATATGGAGATGCCCCATCCTTGCTTCCACGTCAAACCCTCTTCTCCCACTGAACTGCCAGGTTTCCAGACCAAGGGAGCCCGTCCAGATCTGACAGAGATCATGAGATATTGGTCTTTGAGGCTGAAAATGTAATTGGACAAGTGACTCGTAGTTTTGGGAGACTTGCAGTCTGAAGCCAGGTTGTCTGCAAAGATGGGTGCCAGTAAATTCTCTCATCCCTGTGCCACGCCCACTGTCAAGTGGTAGAGTCTGTTTCCCCTCCCCTTGAATTTTAGTTGGCCCTGTGACTTGACATGATTGATAGACTGCGACAAGACCGATGCTGGGTAAATTCCCAGCCTAACTCATAAAGAGGCTGTGCAACTTTCGTTTTCACCTTGTTGGAAGCAAGCTGCCTGTAAAGAAGCCCAGAATAGGCCACTGAGTAATGAGAGACCATGCGAAGAGACAGAGGCCACGAGGAGGAGCACCTCGCTGTCTCAGCCAGCAGCTAGTGCCAAGGCTTCAGCGTTTGGTGAAGCTGTCATGGACGCTCTGGCCTCAGTCGAGCACCCCAGCTACACCACATCGAGAGGAGGAGAACGTCCACATTGAACACCCTCAGATTCCTGACTCAAAGAATTGTGTTGGTATAACATGTTTAGTGTTTTAAAATGCCAAGTTTGGGGCTTGCTATATAAAAGTGGATGACAGGGATGTCCAGTTTTTGAATCAGAGGGGTCATAAAAGAGAGAGAAAATGAAGGAGGCATCATTAAGAAGATAATTAAAGGAAATTTCCTTATGGTATAAGTTTTTAGACCAAAAGGGCCCATTTCATCCACATAATGGATGAAAATAGAGTGAAACAAAGCATGTTGGAAAATTTATGTACTGCAGATGATTAGAGGCTCAAAAAAATTAGAGAAAATAATCAGTTTGTATTCAAATGACCAAGAATCAGAGTGGCATTGGCTTTTGCTAGACTATCACTAGAAGCCAGGAGGAAATTGAGCAATGTCTTCAAAATTCTGAAGGAAAATAATTTCGAACCTATAATTTTAGGTCCAGCAAAATTATCCATTAAATGTGAGAGTAGATTAAAGATATTTTCAAACATGCAAGGTCTCAAAATTTTTTTCCCTCCACAGACCCAATCATTAATGGAGGGAACCGGCACAGAAAAGAGGCAAAGGTAATAGTTTATGGTGGTGAACCCATGGTACTAGCTGTGTACCAGGTCTAGAGAGCAGCCAGTCCAGATTTTTGATAGTCATGGTGCTCTGAGAGAGATGAATCCTGGAAGATAAATGAAATTCTTAAAACATACGATATGTTTGCATATATTAAGAAGAGATTTAAAATTTAGGAATGTTGCCATTGAGTTGATTCTGAGTACAGTAGAAGATATTGAGGCTAAATCATGGAAAGGAACGAGATGGGAAATGCAGAGAAGAGCCTAAGAGGCACACCTGTAAACGGAGTCTGTGAAGGGATGGAATGAATGGTGCAGGAGCAGCGTTTGAACAGGTAATCACCGAGAATTTCCTCAAACTGTTGAAAGACATCAAGTCTCCTATTCAAGAAGTATTCTAACCTTCAAGCAGGAAAACAACAAAACAAATCTCATTTACATGCAATATAATCAAAATACTAAAAATCGAAGGAAAAGAAAAGTTTTTACAAGTAGTTGGAGCTAAAAAAAAAAAGGCTATTTTCAAAGGAGCGAGAGAACTCTCATAGCCAGTGGAAGCCAGATGATGGTGGAGTGACTCCATTAAGATGCTGAAAGAAAATAACTGACTGCGTAGAAGTCTACATTCAGCAAAAATAGCCTTAAAGATGAAGGTGAGATCAAGAGAAATCCAGAGGAATAAAAATTGAGAGAATTTGTAATCAGCAGATCTAAACAACAATAAATGCTACGGGGGCTTTTCAGATGGTAGGACAGTGGTCCCAGAGACACATGCAGGAATGAGTCCTAGCAGTGAGTATGTCAGTAACACTGACTGTGTATTAACTATGTGACATTATGTCACATGGAGCTTGAGATATATGTAGAATAAAAATTTATGACAGCGATCCAAAAGACAGGAAAGGAATAAGTGGAGTTCATATGTTTTAGTATTCTGGCATTATCTGTGAAGTTACAGAAGTACTAATTTGAATTAGACGTAAGTCAGGGGTGAATGTTATACACTCAAGAAAACCACAATGAAGAGTAGAGGAATGTTTCGAGATTAATCAAAAAGAAGGCAAGAAATGATAAGAAGATAAATGAGACAAATCAAAACAAGTAGAAGTAAATGCAAATCTGTAAATGGTCTAAATATTAAAATTTAACAACAACAAAAAAGACTGCTTCAAAAATAAAGCCCCGACTATATTCTGCTTACCAGAGATTCACCTGCAATGTGAAGACATAAAAAAGTAAAAAGAAAAAGGCAAGAAAAGATATTCTTTGCATATCCTACTCAAATCAAAGCTGATATTGATCTAATACTAGACAAAGCAAAGTAGAGAAGAAACAGACTTTTTTTTTCATTTTTAAAGGATCATTTCAACAGAAAAAATAAATCTGAATTTATAAATACATACAAATAACGTATATTTAAGACATATGAAGCAACAACTGACAAATGAGGAGGAAAATTAAAAAATCTGTACTCATACTGAGAGGTTTAACAAGTGATGATGCAAGTAGATAAAAATCAGTAGAGATATAAATAAACAGCCTGATTAATGAACTGGACATGATCGATATGTCTGACAAATAATGCTTACTCTTCTCCAGTCTTTCTTCTTTTGATGCTTTACTGTTAGGTCTTTTGGTCCACCAGTCCTCTGTTCTGTATGTCCAATCCATACTTTGAGTGTATTATAATGGCTATTTTTAAAAGTCTATGTCTGAAAAGTAAAATATCGGAACTACCTGTGGATTTGTTACTTTAAAAAACATTTTTGTGGGATTTTTAGTTATTTGATCCTGTTTTATAGCATGCCGCATAATATCTAATTAAATGTTTAACATGGTGTATTAAAAATTATAGAGGCTCCATATAAAACTTATTATTATTTTGGCAAGAAGATAGAGATCGCCCTAATTCTGTCAAGGTTCGTTTTGAAGTTTTTTTAAAGTTAAGGTGTTTTAGTTTTGTCTTTATTCTTTTTGGGGTGTCAGCTGAAAACCTGAGGTGTTTGCCAAGGCCACTACATTCCTGTTTTCCAAACTTTGTTTCCTCAGCGCCGTACAGTTGCTACGAGATCTGCTCGGCTCATTAGCATCACAGCTGCTGCTTTCTGCTGGGTGTCTTGGAATCTTGCCTTGTATATGCAAAGCTTGGCAGTTGTCAGACTTCTTAAGGGAAGATTGAATGCAGACTTTTTGGCTCACTTTGCTGTAGTTCCTCCCCCTCCAAGATTTCTGCCCCTCTAGTCCCAGTTGCTTTAGACTCATTGAACTCCAGTATCTATATCAGCCAGACAGGACTGCTGTTTTCTGTGAGGGCTCACTTCCCCTGCACTGTGAATTCCAAGCGTCTTCAGGGAAAATACGGGGGTGAATGTGGGTCGCCTGTTGTTGCCCTTCCCTTTTCTCAGGGAGTGTAGTTCTTCAAATCTTGCCTGTGTTGGTTGCTGTTCAGTGCCTTTAAAACAATGCCTTGTCAAGCTTTTATAGTTGTGTTTGGAGGAAAGAAGGTTCATTTTAGTACAGGCTATTTTGTCATGGCTTTAACTATAATACATATTCACACACATGGAAAACTTAACAGATTGATATGTGCTGAGCCATTAAACAAGTTTCAACAAATTTCAAATGATTGAATTCATTCTCTCTTTGAACACAGTGGAATTAAGTTCGAAATCAGTTATAAAAAGATAGCCATACAATTCTCAAATTTTTGGAATTTGAGAATATATTTCCGAATAATCCATGAATCGGAAGAAATCACAATGAAATTTTGAAAATAAGGATAGAATGAAAATCAACATTTAAAAGCTCGTGAGGTTGAGATAAAGCTATGCTTTGAGGAAAATTTTTAGCCTCAACTGCACATATTAGAAAAGAAGAAAACTTAAAATCCACACTTACTATTCATCACATGAAGGACCCAACAAGTTAAACACAAACGGCGTAGAAGGAAGGAAAACACGTATGTGAGAATAGGGAAAATCAACAAAGCCAAAAGGTCGTTCTTCAAATAGACTAATAAAATTACCAGACCTCTGGTAATACTTATGTTCTAACAAATGTTAAAATTTTTTCACAAAGAAAATTCCAGGTAACGAAGGCTTTGCCCGTGAACTCTTTCAAACATTTAAAGTAAAAATAGCATCAATCTTACCAGACTCTTCCTGGGAATAAAAAAGTAGAGTCCATTTTATGATGCTGCCAGCATAACCTTAATGTCAAAACCTAACGAGGTTACTGCAATAAAACAGAATGTTTTTCTTGAACATTTATGTAAAGATCCTAAATGAAGTGTTAGGGAATTAAATACAGTGATTAATGAAAATGACAACAAATCAGTCAGGTTGGGATTGGCGAAGTGCTTTTCAGTTACTAGTTGTATTAACTTTAATTTATTGATAATGGCTAACATTTATAAAATTAGTTAATAAATTTTTTACATTTGTAAAATTTGAAAAATTGTAGTTCTGGGGTGTAAAAATTATGATATGAAATACAGTTTTTAGTTCTGTGAACTTATAAGTTTATCCCAAGTATTTAGAAGCTCTCTAACAGTTTAATCGTATAATTCGCAGTTTAGTTGTAAAATTGAATAATTTTTCAATATAGTTTTTACTGAAGGTTCCTTAGAAATGTAATCTGTCCATAACTAATTTCTTAATGTCGAGACCTATGTTATAGTTTCTATTTTGATATCCTCCTCTTGACTTGTTTCAGTTATTTCAGTTTTTTCTTTTATTATATAATAGTGTTTGTGTTGGCCATCTTATTTGTTAATGGATTAGGTCCAAGTTTTAGGCAGTATTCCTTTCTTTAAGGAAGCTTCCAATGAGAGATGTTTTTCTTCATTTAAAAAGTAGTTATTAATCCTAGTGCTCCTAAGAGTGAGCCACTTAGATTAAATGGAAATTAAAATCTTTTGTTAAACTTAATTTCATAATTTAATTATTTTTTTATATGCGTGGGTTTTATAAGGTTGGTTTTGTAATTTTTATTTTAATATATATATTTAAAAGATAAAGCAGAAATGTATAACATTATACACTAAATTTTTAATAAGTTAACCATGGGTGAAAATTGAACACAGACTGGTTATTATATGATTTAAGGTATTAATATTATTGGTTATCATAATGATACTGTTTTGTTTTTTTTTAACGGTTCCTATCTGTTAAAGACACATACTGAATATTTACAGAAGAGATGATATGTCTAGGATTTGTTTTTAACTATTTCAGAAAAAATCAATAAGGAAGGGTAAATAGATGAAATAAGAGTAGAAGAATGTTAACAATTATAGAAGCTGGATGATTGGAACATGGAGTTCAAAATACTGTTTTCTCTATGTTGTATATTTGAAAATCTTCATAATAAAAATTTAAAAAGAAGCAAATTTAAACATACCTTCCCCTTAGAGATTTCAAAGTCCAGACACTTGAATAAAATATTATAGGTTCTGTGTAATCTTTATTTTAAAATATAATATACAAAATTTAACATAGTTACTATATTTTTAAAAAATGGGATAATGAGTTACAAGAATGAGCTTTTTGTAAGTTGTTTTTCCTTGAAGTAAAATTCTTTCCCTTTAGTAAATCATGTGATGCTATGCTTTGTGATACTCAGAAAAAAATGTAGTTTTTCACAGGAATGTAGGTTTTAAGTTTTCCAGAAATAAGATTCAGAAGTTAGCTTATTTTATCATATTAATTTTTATACCACCTTTGTTGAGATACAATTCATATACCATACAGTTCACTCATTTAAAGTATACAATTCATCTGTTTTTAGTGTATTCACAGATAACCATAACCACAGTCAATTATAGAACATTTTCCTCAAATCAAAAAGAAATGTCTTGGCAATGATTTTTTGTATTTGACATTAAAAGCAAAGGCAACAAAAGCAAAAATAAACAAATGGGACTACGTCAAACTAAAAACCTTCTGCACAGCAAAGGAAGCCATCTACAAAATGAAAAGGTAACCTACAGAATGGAGAGAATCTTTGCAAATCATAAATCAGTAGAGGTTAATATCAGAAATATAAACAACTCATACAACTCGATTGCAATAAACAGTTTGGTTTAAAAATAGGTAGAGGAACTGAATAGACATTTTTCCAAAGAAGATGTCCAAATGGCCACAGGTGCCTGAGAAGGTGCTCAAATCACTAATCAGGGAAATGCAAATCAAAACCGCGATGAGATATCACCTCAGACCTGTTAGAAAGGCTGTGATCGAAAAGACGGGGTAACAAGTGTTGGTGAGGATATAGAGAAAAGGGGACCTGTGTGAACTGTTGATGGGAATGTAAATCGGTGCAGCCATTATGGAAACAGTATGGACGCTACTCATCAAATTAAATTCGAGCAACCGTTTGAGCTGGCTCTGAACCCAAAGGAAACAAAATCACTATCTCAAAGAGACAGTTGTACCACCAGGTTTATTTGCAGCGTTATTTATTATAGCCAAGACATGAAAACAACCTAAGTGTCCATCGATGGATGAGTGAATAAAGAAATCGTAGTATATATACACACACACACACACACACAATGGAATATTAATTCAGCCATAGAAATGCAAATCCTGCCGTTTGTGACCTGGATGAACCTTGAGGGCATTGTGCTAAGTGAAATAAGTCAGAGAAAGACATACTGTGTAAAAGGTGCAAACTTCCAGTTTTTAAATAAATAATTCCTGAGGATATAATGGACAGCGTGGCGACTGTAGTTAACAGTAGTGTGGTGTATATTTGAAAGTTGCTAAGAGTAAATCTTAAAAGTTCACATCACAAGAAAAAAATTGGTAACTGTCAAGTGATGAGTGTTAAACATTTTGGTAATCATTTTGCGTTATATATATCAAATATTATGTTGTCTGTGTTAAACTAATACAATGTTATATGTCAGTTATCTCAATAAAACTGGAAAAAAAATCTCAAACCCTTTACTTAACACCTCTCTAACCCCACATTTCCATGTTTCTTATTAACATGTAGTATTACCACTATGTTTTGGCCATTCTGATAGGTATATAGAGATATCTCACTGTGGTTTTAATTTGCATTTCTCTAATGGCTAATGTTGAATTTCTCTTATGTGCTTATTTGCCATTTGTGTACACTGCAGTGTAATGTTTGTTCATGTCTTTCACCCATTTTCTCCTTGGATTGTTTATAATAATACCGTTGACTTTGGAGGGTTTTCAGTTAGTCTTTTATTGAATATTTTCTACCAGTTTGTTGTTTGTCTTTTCATTCTCTTCACAGGGTCGTTTGCAGAGGAAAAATCGTCAGTTTTGATTAGATCCATGAGGTCTTCTCTTTATGCTTTTGGTGTCAGGTCTAAGAATACATCGTCTAGCCATAGGTTCAAAAGATTTTCCTTCTGTGTTTCCTAAAAGTTTTTTTGTGTCTTAGCATGAGTTTCCTAGGATGTATATCTTAGTTTCTTGAATCTGAAGTTCTGTGTCTTTTACTGAATTTGAGAAGTTTTCAGCTATTCTTTTTTCAAACACGTTTTTAATCCTACATTCTCTATACCTCGAAACACTTTCGTTGAAGATCCTTATTTATTTTAGGCTATTTTGCTGCACGATTTTTGGATACAGGCCTTCAGTTTCCTTGTATGTGTGGTGAGATAATGAACTAGATTTTTCAGTTAACATTCTATAAATGTTACCACTGAAATAGTTTTTTCTTCTAAGTCGAGGTACATTCTTAGTGGAGGGATTCCGGAGGGTGGGGAGGCCGTTTTTACTTAGCAATTGGGGCATGGACACCAGAAGCAATTTTCCTGGACTGGCATCTTTGAAAATTTACTAAGTATGTGACTTTGGGTGAATTACCAACCTTCTCTTTGTCTCAGTTTCCCTATTGATAAAATGTGGACGATGGCACTCATAGGGTTGTTGTGCAGATCGAGAGTGTTCTTATATGTCAGACACTTAAGGGAATGCTAGCACATGGTGTACACTGTGCGGCATATAAATGTTTATTACTGCTTTCTGGCCATGTGGCCTTACATCAGTCTTAACCTGAATCTCTGTTTTGCTGTTTGTGAAACGGATAATTATGCCTGCTCCACAGTGTGGTTGTAGGGATTCTAGAGTCCGTGTGTGTGCGCGTGCGCGCATGTGCACATGCACATACATATGTATAGATGTTCATGTGTGTGTACACTTGCATAATCATTAGTGTCGTGTTTGTATATTTTTTATATTTAATGGGAACTAGAGTGGAAATATTTTACAGGTTTTTGAAATCTTTTGTCATCTAAAGAAATCTTTATTTTCTTCCCTCAATTGCATAGAATGGAAAGATGCCGAAGGATGGGAGACAGTTCAGAGAGGAAGGCCTGTTCGTTCACGATCAGCAGCAGTGATGCCAAAAGTTTCAACAGAAGCATTAAAGTCAAGGGATGACAGTGATAAAGAAAATGTACAAGTTTTACCTGACGAAGGCCTACAGAAAGGTGAATTTGTTGGAGATGGATCTTCTAATACTCTCGAAGCTCAGCTGAAAGACTCATTACACTCTTATGACCATCCTCTTGCTGAAAGAACCCAGGTAGAACATTCTGAAAATCCTTTTGCCGAATTTTTATAACGGATATGTGTATGCTGGAATGTCTTATTTTTCTACGTCATTTTTAACTTAGTATTGTGAAAATTTTCAAATTTACAGAAAAGTTGTAAGAATCTAATGATGAACCCTTTTATACCCTTTACCTAGATTCATAGATGACTGTTTTGCCACATTGCGTATATTTACATGTCATAGATATACATCGTGTGCTAAACATTTAAGAGGAATGTGAAGACATCATAACCATTCGCTTTCAAATACTGTAGCATGTGTCTCTAAAGATAAAGAACACCCTTTTACATAACCATATTATACTATGGAATTCAAGGAATTTGACATTTATATAATATTACTATCTAACAGTCCATATTCAAAATTTTCCAGTTGACTCAATAATTTCTTCATAGAATTTTTCCCCTGACCCAGGATGCAGTCTGGTGTCACACATTGTATTTGGCTTTGTTTCTTTAATACGTTTCACCAGGAACAGTTACTTAGCCTATCTTTGTCTTTTATGACATAATAGTTTGAAGAGTCCTTTGTAGTGTTTTTTTTTGGTAGACTGTCCTTCAGTTTTTTTGCTCATTATTCAGTTTAGCTTAGACAGCCAAAAAAAATTTTTTTTAAGTCTCAGTTACCGTTGACATTCAATGTGTTAGTTTCAGGTGTGCAACATAGTGATTAGACATTTATATAATTACGAAGTGATCCCTCCATAAATCTAGTACCCCTCCAAACCTATATGTAGTTACTACAGTATTATTGACAATATCCCCTATGTAGTACTTTACATCCCCTAGTTTATGCAGTTTTGACAAAAGTAAAGTGATTGTCCTTAGCATCAGATCTAGAGGCACATGTTACCAGTTTGCCCATGCTTCGATTACTTGCTTAAAGTGGTGTCCTTCTTCTTCATTGGAACTGTTACTAAAAATGGTGAGAAAAACAAGGATCATTTTCAACCTGCTCTACTTTTACTTCTTGCAATTCAGGTGCAGAGTAATTTGCTAATATTTAATATAATTCTGTACAATTATTATTTCCAGAATTTCAGTTTTATTTTCTTTATTTGATGAAGGAATGCAGTTTTTAGGTATTTGTTTGCATGAAGGTTCATGTTCAGTTATGTAAAATGACTAATGAGATATAAGAGGTGTTCTTTGATATGATACTGAGGCTAGTAAAAAACTTGTAAAATTGTAATATTTCTCAGTCTAGAATAGCATCTGCTTTAAAATATTCTCTCCTTTTACCTGTAGGACATTTATTTTTATTGGAAATGGTACTCAACTTCCATATTTTCCTTTTTAATGTTGATAATGGCTACTTTTGTGTAATGAATAAACATGATTTGGGGATTTCAGGAGTAATCTATACATTCAACTTTTGAGTAATTAAACTTTTGCTAAAATATTTCAGTATAAAAGTTTACTGCTAATGGTGGCCAGGCTAATGATAATATTTGTTTTTTCCACTGTCATTCTAAAAATGGAATTAGTATATTTATATATAATTTTAGCTTTACTTTATAGTTGAGCTTTGATTTCGTTATATAAATGATATTGATTTTTTAATAAACAGGGTCGACTGTATTGTAATCATCAGTAATGCTAATATAAATATTGCCAAGAAGATTATAAACCATGGTGACTGATGTATAGATAATATTGATTGCAATATAAACAGTGCGATACAATTTAAATAATGCTTATTGCTAAAATCAACACTTTGGGACACTTTAAGTTCTGACTGATAGAATTTTTAAAGCAGTTTATAAGACTTGGCCAAGTTTAATATTCATATAAATAATTAATCAAACTGGGTGTTTTATAGCCACTGCAATATTTATCTAATGTTTGTTTAAGTAGTGATGTGAGTTTTAAATGAAAAATTTTAGATTTTAGTTCTACTTGGAGTTCATTACTCTGAGTATTATTGGAAAACACAACAGGGTTCTTCCTGTTCTCTTTGCAAGTGAAAAATAAAGGCTTGTTTCTGTTCATTAAACTAAACAGGATTTTAAAAGTGGACATGTATTTGGCCTAATCCAGTGTTGTATTTATTTTAGATTGTTTTCACATTTCTGTTGGTGATGTGTTAGATATTTCTAAAGGGAATTGGGGGGATGTCGAAATTTAAAGAATATGAATTGCATAATGAGACTGCATGCTCAGATATACTGTACTTTTTTATGATATATTTCTCTTAGCTCTGAGAAGTGGTATTTTGTACCATGTTGGGTCTTGTAGGGGGTGTTAGTGTTATCTAAAGAGAGCACATTTTATATTTTTGAGTAACATTTCCTCAAAGTATATATTTTGGTGAAAAGTGCCTTCATTTGATAATAGTTTTCACAAAAACCATGTATATGCCTTTAGTTATTTGAACATAAGACACTGTTATACTTGGGACTAGATTTCTTTTGTGAGGCATATCTTAGAGTACTCATCAAGAATAAGCTGCTAAGATAAAATATAATTACAGTATGTACTGCTTGATTTTTAAAGCACCCAGACAGCACCCTATACATAGTAGGTGCACAAATAAAATGTGTGGCTGCTTGCTTGATGGTATCTTTTCTTACACTTGAAACAGGCTAAAAAAACGGAGAGGGGGTCGCCTGTTAGCCAGCCACCTGCTGCTTCGCAGTTGATAGGTTAAGCAGAATCAGCTTTTCTGAAGTGGAGTGGTTGGTGAGTATTTTTTATTATCTCTTGATTCATACTGTAAATACCTTTTGTTAGTTCACAGCAAGTACATTGGACGATGTCAAGAACTCAGGCAGCAGTACCCTACAAGACAGCTCTGTGCGAACTTCCGAAATACATCCTGTCCATGTGGATGCCGAGTGTGTTTCATTTCCTCAGCAAGCTGGCACATCTCCTTCGCATACAAACGAAGACAGATTTTCAGCAGAGAAGGCAAGGGTAGAAAGTGAAATGGACTCTTCAGATATTTCAAATGTGAGTGCTGCTAACCTGGTAAGAACAACTTATCAGAATTCTGAGTAGACATATTAATCTATTATAGAGGCATAAACTCCAATAATAATAAATTGCATTGTGTATTACTTTATACTTGACAGAGCATTTTTTACAAAGCATTCTATATTATTTCGTTTTAACATTTTATTATAGCAACCTTTTGAATATTTTTAAGATTCTTTTTGTTTTGTAGCAGAAGAAAATGAGACTATGAGAGTTAAATAACTTGTTCAAAATCATTCAGTTTATATGTGATTTGATCAAATGATTTTTAGTCTAGCATCAAGAAACTAAAGCAATACCCAGCCTTCCATGCAACTTATAAGCACTCTGATAGATGAGAAATTTTGCCCGCTGGACTTAGTGTAAAAAATTCTCTTAACACAGTACTTTAGACTGCTGCTACTATCATTTGCTTGGAGTTGGTGTTTAAGATGAAATTTACTTACCATTCCCATTGCAGAATCTTTTAAGTAGGAATGTTAGTATTTTCTTAGAGGTCTTAGAGGAATTCTAAATCAAGGAAAAAACTTTTTAAAATTTGTCTTGGCAGGGATACTTACGTGGGGTGCTCTAGATAAGCACCTCATTGTTTAGGTTCTAAAAGGGGTTATATATAGAATGGCTTCAGCGATGAGAGAACCATTTTCTTTTCTTTCTCAATACGATATTGTCACATAGCTGGTTAAAGTAAGAGAACGAATCTGTAGTTCTCTTATTTAAAAGAAACTTCGGCAAGAAATGACAAAGAACCTTCTGTTTAAGGTCATTTTTTGCAAACACTTGTAAAAATGTACTGACAAAAAACTCAGATATCATGGATCTATTTCTTTAGAGTTACCGAAATTTCAAATTTTACTGAAACTTTGGAAATTAAAAAAAATGATGATGTATACAGATATTTATTGAAATTTCACTGTGAAAATAGTACAACTTGTGGACGGATAATTGAATCATCATTTCATCCATAAGCTCTGTTACTAGTTAAAGTCCTTTCAGGTCTTTATAGAGACTAAATAGAAATGTATTTTGGGGAAGATCAAATTAAAGAAATAGAAACTTACTTTCTGCTGAGTTAAATATATTCAACTTTAATATTGGTATTTAATATTGTAATATTTGTGTGACACATTAAAGTGCAGTCATTTTCTGTATTACTCTAAGATTTATAGAGAAAAAAGCTTATGATGCAAAGAAACAGGTTCTCCTGTAAACTCCCTCACACCATTCTCCTCCCAGAGAGAATCTGTATGTTTTGCGGGAGTGGGATTGGGGGCCGAGTGTAGAGACATGAGCTGGAAAGGAGGAGGGCAGCTTTAACAAAGATACCAATGCCCGTGTTCCACTCCAGACCAATTCACTTATGAACAGAAGCTCAAGCATTTGAATTTTTAAATAATTTTATTGAAGTATAATTAATTTTCAATAAAGTTCACGTACCTAAAATATACAAATTATTAAATTTCGATATGCGTTTATACCTAGGAAATCATCAGTACAATCAAGATGATGAACATACCAGTTGCCTCTATAAGTTTTAACGTTCTCCTTTGTGACCCTTCCTTTCTATCATTCCCTGTATCCCTTTCCCTAAGTCATCATTTTTCTACTGTCACTGTCTGTTAATTGGCATTTTCAGAACTTTAGATGTGATAATGTAATCTTTGTGTGGCTTCTTTCAATCAACATAATTATTTTGAGTTTCTTTGTGTAGTGGTGTGTATTAGTAGTTCGTTCTTTTTATCGTCTTTAAGAGTATTCTGTTGTATTCCGGATAGATACCTAGGAGTGGAATGGTTTGGACATATGGTAACTTTACATTCACCTTTTTGAGGAGCTGTCAGATTGTTTTCCAAAGGGGCTGCGCCATTTTACATTCTCATTAGGTTTTATTTTCTTTTGCAGTTTCATCAGGTTTTTCTCTATGTATTTTGAAGCTATGTTATTAAATACATAAATGTTTAGGATTGTTTGGTCTTTTTGATGAATTAGCCCTTTTATCATACGATGACCTTTATGCCTCATGATATTTTTTGCTCTGAAATTTGCTGTGTCTGATATTAATACTTCGGCTTTTTTTTGAATGGTGTTAGTATGTTGTCTCTTTTACTTGAATATGTTTGTGTTCTCATATTTAAATTAGGTTTCTTATGGGCAGCGAATGGTTGGGTCTTGCTTTTTGTTCCGTTAGACAATATTAATTGAAGTATTTAGACTATTTCAGGATAGTGTAATTATTGATATGGTTCCTTTAAATCTGCCATCTTACTCTTTGTTTTCCCTTTGACTCATCTGTTGTTCATCCCCTTCCCCCCCACCACCCCGTTTTGGGTTAATTATATTTTAATAACTCCATTTTATATTTTTTGTTGGCTTCTTAGCCATAAGTCTTTGTTATTTCAGTGTTTGCTCTGTAGTACACATATTTAACTTATCATAGGATTTATTGATTAATGATTTCGTTGACCATCATTTGTAGTAATTCTAATGCATATATTTAAATAAGTGTGTATGTTTTGAAAGTATCATCACCATTACAGCATAAATTCTTTCTGTGTTCCTTTTATACTATTATGTTTTTCTTTTATTTTTGGGATATTTGCAGTATAACTTTTGAATTTTTGCACGCAAATGAAACTCTCACTGTCATTAATAATAATGCCTGTTATTTATATAACTTCACAGTATCTCATACACAGCAGTCTGGTAAAGAAGGTAAGTCATGGACTATTGTACCATTTTATGAAATACATAATAGGCTCTTGGTTTTAAGAAACTTCCAAGTCACACAGCTAGCAAGTGTTGAGCCTGTACTGGACTCCAGGTTTTGCAATTCTGCATCAGTGCTATTTTATGCATACTGTTGAGTGTGTGATTAGAACATAAAGAGATCATTACTTTTCAGTCAAGTGATGATTCTTTATTCTGTTTGTTTTTAACTTTATAGTCCATGGCAGAAGTTCTTGCTAAAAAGGAAGAGCTAGCAGATCGTCTAGAAAAGGCCAATGAAGAAGCCATTGCTAGTGCTATTGCTGAAGAAGAACAGTTAACTAGGGAAATTGAAGCTGAAGAAAACAATGATATTAATATTGAAACCGACAACGACAGTGATTTTTCTGTGAGCTTTTAAAATTTTTAACTTAATTGTTCAAAAAAGTTATATTCAGATAAAAAATTCTTATGGCCAGAAGGACCTAGAGTTCATTTAGTCCTATTTAAAATTATTTTAAAAAATAATCTTCAATAATGGTATCATTATTCCATGTGATTGACACATATAGTAAATGATAGCAAATCTTATTTTAGCACTTCACTGTTTTTAATGTAATTGACAAGTTATAAGTGGTGGTGATTTTCATTTTACAAATCAAGAAATTGAATCTCAGAGAAAGTAAAAACTCAGCATTACTCAGATTGTGATTGTATAGGTTGAAGTAAAATCTAAGGTATTTTACTTTTTCTATTGTCATAAAAAGCAAAGAATGCACTGCCTTGCTGTCACTAAGTGCTCAGTATATCTATGTTGGTGAGAGGGATTTCTTAAAGAGTAAAAGTAACTAAATGTTTCACAGATTTTTCTATTAAATCGTAATGCCCAATAATCTTGAGTTCTTCTGACGTATGCTCTTAATATGTTAGAATTTATGTAGTACTAGTATAGTTCATTATCATGGCATAGTATAGCGTAATAGAGTATTTTGTGATAGTGTAGGCCATTATGTTTCTTTTGAATTTACTTGATTTATCTCTGCTGTTAAATGGCAAGCAGCTTTGTCTTCCTCTTAAAATGTTTAGGCTATGGTATTTTTAACCTGGTGATTATAGTGACTGCAAGAAGTATATAGCTTTATTCTAATTTTGAACTATTTGTTAAATGAAACGTATTAATAACAGGTAGGAAAATTTCATGTATAGTTCATTTTTTAAGGTTATAATTGTCTTCAAATATTTGTTTTTTCCTTTTCCTTGTTTCATTTTAGGCTAGCATGGGAAGTGGGAGTGTATTTTTCTGTGGTATGTCTATGGACTGGAATGACGTCCTTGCAGATTATGAAGGTATTACGTATGTGTGTATTATGTGTCTAGGTCGAGGGGTATAAAATGATCACCTTATTACGTGAATTTCTTTGTGAAATAAATAATTTAGAGTGGGAATGCTGCTGCCTCTTAAAAAATCTCTTCTCACTTGTTTTATGGAACTATGAGGTTAAACGGTAACAGTGGTTTTATTTTTTCTCAACAGCCCGTGAGTCTTGGCGCCAAAATACATCCTGGGGGGATATTGTAGAGGAGGAACCTGCCAGACCTCCAGGACACGGAATTCACATGCACGAGAAACTTTCTTCCCCATCTCGTAAAAGGTCTGCCTTTGAAAATCACTTTGAAATGTTTCATAGGAGGGAAACTAGCCACGCTTGACTATTAAAAAGAGTTGCTACAGGACATTTTAAGCCACATTACTCAGTACAGTTCTAGATCCATTGAAATATGATGTTATTTTTCTGAGATATTAGACCGAAATTATTTTTGTGGACTTTTTATATCTATTTTAAGAACTTTGAAGAGTAAAGAAATTATTTTTTGTGTTATGTAAACATTCACGTCTCCTGTTCATGTGCTTGTATTAATAGAACAATTGCAGAATCTAAGAAGAAACATGAGGAAAAACAAATGAAAGCACAGCAGTTAAGGGAAAAGTTACGTGAAGAGAAAACATTAAAGCTTCAGAAATTGTTAGAAAGGGTGAGTTTTTAATATTTATGAAATTATGATAGCCTTAAATTGATGGGCTTATTTTCAACTTGACTTTTTCTTCTCATCTGAGAGGTGCTAAAAGAACCGTAAAGATAATGAAACAAAGCATTTATGTCTATTGAATTACACAAGGTTACCTATAAAAAAAAAAAAAAGAATTTGTCCTTTCTACATTGGTAGCAGTTTCTTCGCAGAGCTGGCCTGGATTATTGAAGCCACACTTTATTTTCTGCCATTTTCATTACAGGGTTTCCTTGGGGAGTCTTGTGCAAAGTGTTCAATGACTTGGTGGGACAGTTTTGAGCCTCTCATACTATCAGATTTGAATATGTGGGAGCACTGATTAGATTTATAGAAGAAAGGATTATTTACAGCAATGTAATTTCTAATCAGTGTGGAATAGTGGAAAGAACATGGACTCTGGACATGATTGTCTGGGTCCAGTCCTGGTTTTGCCACATAATAAGATATGATGCCCTGGCAAGTTACTTAACAATGTTAATTTCAGTTTTTTTTGGTCAGTAAAATGACAATTATAATTACTAAGCTGTTGAAAGATTAAATGTGGTAGATATGTAAAACAACATAACTCTAGGATGGCTGTTGCTCAGTATATGGTCATTTTTATTGTGCTTACACATGACAGACATGTGAGTACTAAATTAGTCACTTGTGTATGACAGATGACCTCAGAACTTAACAGCTTGAAACAACATTTATTAGCTCATGACTTCTGTGAGTAAATATCTCTAGTACTAAGAAAGAGTACTTATATACATAGGTTAAAGATATTACTTACATTACTTATAATGTATATCTTAAATTTGGGAGAGGTAATTGGACCAAATACAAATATTTATAAAAAACAAGGTAGCGTAAGATTAGTATAGTAGAAAGGTTGACTGGGAAACGAAAATCTGTGATTTTTCTCTTTACGTCCATCTCAAGAATTTGTCATTATTTTTACTTAATCATTTAGAACGAATAGATCAAATATGAAAAACCGGTCTCTTACATTTGGGGGTTCTACAAGAGTTAATATATGATTTCATTTTCAGCTTTAGAGAAATGCTCTGACACGACCACAGTTTCCCTTCCTGTAGTGTTTTTCATGCAAATTGAATTACGTAGTTTATTTTCTCACTGTATCATATAACCTCCAGGTATTTGGAGATTAATTCTTGAAATTGTACAGTAGAGGTTCTCTGGTTAATTTTCCCACCAATATAAGTATCCCTTCAATTACTTTTAATGACAAATGCCACCTTGCATTCTTGTAACGGGTATTGTTTCAGCACTGCTTTGCATACGTGGTTTCACCTGATCACCGCAGTAACTGTGAGATACACAGAAGTGAACAGATACTGGACCTCATTTTACTGATGTGAAAACAGAATCCAAGGGGCTAAGTGCTGTTTCCAGTGTCACATGACCTTGGCTACGGCTTTGAGGACTTGTCCTCCAGCTTCTGATCTAGTGCTATTTCTGCATCATGCTTTTTGAAGTCGTTAAACACATAACTGTGCAGCTAAAATTCAAACATTTTGAGCCAACATCCAATTTTCTATAATTGGTTCTCATTGGTGCTGGATCTGATTTCCTGGAGCACAGAACAAGTCTTTTAGTTCTGTTTGCTATTGTTTTAAGGAACTAAAAGCAACTATATCTAGCTTTATTCTTCTGTAGGCAAAGTCCTCTTTTTCCTTCAGAGAATGTGATTTTTCAGACTTCTCACCATTTTCCAACCTTTAGGACAAAATTATTTATTTGTCTTGAATTTGGGTTATAGAGACATTAGGATTGTAAGGATAAGAGTACACACTGCTTGCGTTTTACGTGTACTCCCAGTGCAGTGTGACGACAGCAGATGTTTCTGTGGGTACGACTGGCGCAGTGTTCTGAGAGGTGCACGTGCATTGCCTCAGGCCCGAAAACAATCCTGAGTTAGGGCCTCCTACTGTTCTCTTGTTATAGATAGGGATACTGAGTCCAGGCTTTAAAAGTCACCCATTTCACATAGCTAGCAAGTCAAGGTACATTACGAACTCAAGCAGTCTGTCTTTATAGTCTGTTCTTTACCATCAGACATGCTCCTTGAACTCTCTCCAGGTTCTAGACTTGGAAGTTCCTGAGCTGTTTATCAGTTTGCACTTCTGTTACATGACTGTGCGCTAATAGTGATGATGTGATAATTCACTGTGTATAGGAAAAAGATGTCCGGAAATGGAAGGAAGAATTGCTAGATCAACGACGTAGGATGATGGAAGAGAAATTACTTCATGCTGAATTTAAACGAGAGGTGCAATTACAAGCAATTGTTAAAAAAGCACAAGAAGAAGAAGCTAAGGTAAATCTTAGATGCTTCGAACATCGAATTAGTTACCTAAGTCCTTTTCTCAGTTGTTAAATACGAAGCTAATGTTTATCAAGTGTTTATTCTATGCCAGAATAACAACACTTTTACAGGCTCATTTAAAACTTCTAGATACAGTATCTTATTCTTACAATAATCTTTCATATGTGTAATATATGTATATTTTATATACATTCAGCTTTATTGAGGTGTAATTGACAGACAGTAAATAGCACATTGTAAACCATCAAGTTGATGAGTTTTGACATATGTGTATTCCTGAAACTATTAGTATAATGAAGATAATAAACAATTCTATCCCCCTCAGAAGTTTCTTCGTGCTTCTTTGTAATTCATTCCTTTTTCCAACTGTTACCATGCAATTGCTGATCTGCTTTTTGTCACCATAGATGTTAACATTTCTGGAATGTTATATGAATGGAATCTTACAGTATGTATTCTTTCTTCAGGCGTCTTTCACTTACCATAGCTATTTGGTTACCATGCTGTTGTGTGTATTAGTTCCTTTTCATTGCTGAGAAGTATACTGCTGTATAGAAATACCGTAATTTGTTAATTCAGTCACCTGTTGATGGATATTTGTGTGTTTTTTTTTTTTTCCAGTTTTTGGCTATTGCAGATATAGCTGCTGTGAACATTCAGATGTGTGCTTCTATTTTCTTGAGCAAATACCTAAGAGTGGATTGGCTGAGGCTTAGGATAGGTTCATGTTTAACTTTTAAAGAAACAGTTTTCCAAAGTGGTTATACTGTTACACATTTGGACCAGGAGTGGATGTGCCTTCTAGTTAGCCACATTGTCACCAACTAAAATTGTAATTTTAGCCATTCTTTTTACTGTGTGTGTATAGTGTTTCATTGGTTTTTAATTTGCATCTTTTCATGTGCTTATTTCCTGTCTGCATCTTTAATTTGGTGAAATGTTTGTTCAAACTTCTTGTTCATTTTTTAAAGTCAAATTGGTTTATCATTTGTTCTTTTTTCCAGCTTTATTGAGGTATAATTGATAGATAAAATGGTAAGATATTTAAAATGTACATCGTGATGATGAGATACACATATTTGTTGTGAGGGACTCCTCTGATCAATTTAATTACCACATCCATCACCTCACATATTTATTTTTGTGTGTGTGTATGTGTGTGTATCAGAACATTTCAGTTTTATACTCATCATATTTCAACTATACAGCACAGTGTTATCAGCTGTTTTACGGGAGATCCTCAGATCTTACTCCTCTTGTAAGCGAAAGTTTGTACCCTTTTACCAACCTTTCCCTCTTCCTCCCTCCATCAGCTCCTGGAAGCTACTTTTCTACTCTTTGTTTTCTTGAGTTGGACTCTTAAGATTCCAAATATAGTGATACCCTGCAGTATTTGTCTTTCTGTAAATGACTTATTTCACTTGGCATAGTGCCTTCTAGTTTCATCCATGTTGTTGCAAATAACAGAATTTCTTAGGGAACTTTATATGTTGGATAATATCTGTGTTTTGCAAATAATTTCTCTCGGTCTGGATTGCCTTTGCATTTTCACAGTGTCTTTTGAAGTTTTAAAATTGATAAAATTTCTGTATGTTGACTTTTTTTTCTTTTGTACTTTGTGGGTTTTGTGTCCTATTTTTTAAAAAAAACCTTTACCTAAATTTAAAGTCACTAAGATTTTTTCCTAAGGTTTTTCTAAAGTTTTAAAGTTTATAGTGAGGTTTATGTTTCATTTTGAGTTAATTTTTGTATATGGTGTGAGTTAGGGTTGTGGTAATTTTTTTCACATGGATAATGAATGTTTCAGTACCATTTGTTGAAAAGACCATCCTTTATCTATTGAATTGCCTGGCCATATATGTGCGGGTCTGTTTCTGTCTGTTGCGTTTCATTTACCTCTATGCCTTCATTACATCAACATATCTTTTATCTTGATTACTTTTATGATGTCTTGAAATCAGGAAGTGTAAATCCTTAAGCTTTGCTTTTTTAAAAAACTATTGTAGCTACTTTATATTTTTTTCCGTTTCCAAATAAATTACAGGATCAGCTTGTAGATTTCTACCACCAAAGAGGGGAACAAAAAGCCTGCATAGTTTTCGATTGGTATCGCATTGAATTTATAGATTATTCTGGGGGAGAATTAATGTCTTAATGATTTAAGTATTTTGATCCATGAACATTGCATATATTTCTATTTATTTTGTCTTTACCTTTGCATGCATTTCATGAAATTTATCTGTAGTTCATATTTTTCATGTTGTCAATAGTATTTTGTTTAAAATTTTTTTCGGATTGTTTGCTGCCAGTATATAGGAGTACAGTTGATTTCTATGTATTACATTATATCCTACAACCTTGGTAAACTTCCTGGTTCTAGTTTTATTTCTTCCAATCCTGTATGTTTTTTTTTTCTTTTTAATCTCCCTGTGTTGCCCTGACTCACACCAGTGCAAGGCTAACTAGTTGTGATGAGAGCTGTCATCATTGCTTTGATCCCAATCTAGGCAGAAAGCATTTGGTCTCTCACCATTAAGTATGATGTTAGTTGTAGACTTTTTTATAGATGTTCTTTATAAGGTTGAGGGACTTTCTTTTTATTCCTAGTATACTGAAAAAAAATTTTTTTTTTTACCATGAATATAGTGTAGAATTTTATTTCATACTTTTTTTGCATTTAGTGAGATAATTATGTGGTTTCTTAATCTTAAAAAACCTTAAAATGGTGAATTTCACTGGTTGATTTCAACTATTAAACTAACTATGAAATTCTGGAGTAAGCCTCACACAGTGCTGATGTATTATCATTTTTATATTTTGTACCTAATTATCGTTTATTCAATATATGTTGAAAAAAAGGATTTGTCACTTAAGGTTTGTCCTTTCAAACTCATTAGAATAACATGCATGCATCTATTTAAGTTTTAATGTAATTTCTGTAGTTGCAAATTACAATGATACCGAATAGAACTATATCAAGATGGTCTCTATAAGAATCTTAATTTGTTTCTTGACTTAAAAAATATTTGCTATGGCAGACCTTTATGTACTCTAAATCAGTTCTAAGGCCTGTGGATTTGTTATATACAGTGGATTGAATTCATTTTTGAGGTAAATATTGAAAGAAAAGACCCATTAGTCATTATTGTTGTATGCCTTACCACTGGTTTATAATATAAAGACTGTTAAGTTTATTTTGTGATATATATCCTAGAATTAACTTGATTTGAAATTCACTTTCTTTGTTTTTATCGAAGGTAAATGAAATTGCCTTTATAAATACCCTCGAAGCCCAGAATAAACGCCATGACGTTTTATCGAAATTGAAGGAATATGAGCAGAGGCTTAATGAGTTACAGGAAGAGCGTCAGCGAAGACAGGAAGAAAAGCAAGCACGTGATGAAGCTGTTCAGGTAAAATTTTTTGGCAAGCATTTATCGAGCACCTGCCCTCTTCTAGGCTCAGAAGTAGTTGCTGAGGATCCAAAAAGAGGTAAACCTAGTCTCTCCCCCCAGGGTGTGTGGTTTAGTACAGCAGTGACTGATTGGTTTGAGTAGGAATATCTATTTCTCCCTGCTGAAAAAGGATTGTTTTTAACCAGTATAGCCTCTAAGAACTGGGAAATCTTTATGCTTATGACAAGGCACACCTGCCATTTATGAGTGAGTGTCATCAGATGCTTTAATTGCTTGGCCTCTCACCTCTCTAGCGAACTCCTAATAAGTTAGCTACTATTTTCAGGCCGGGAAGAAAGGTTAACACATAAACTGTACTTATGTTTGTAAACGATTTTAGATTTTCCTCAGTACAAAGCCTTATCCATGTTTCTTTTTAAAGACCTGACATTTTTGATGTAGAGAACGAAGTTTGCAATATTCAAATATAATTGCAGACTTACTTTATCTATTACGACTAATATTTATTTGTTCATTCAGTGATGATTTATTGAGCTACTACTCTAAGCCATATGCTGTGCTAGGCTCCAGGACTTGAGAAAGATATATGCTTGTTCTCAATGGAGAGACATATATGAAAATAAACCTTAACCCATTAGGATAAGTGCAACAGTGAAGGCATTCTTAGAAGCACAAAGAAGAACACTTTACTCAAATTGGGAGTAGCAAGGACATGAGGAAGTCAGGAAAGGCTTAGGAGGAGGTGATACTTCAGCTAAGTTTTGAAAGATGGAATATGCAAATGATGAGAAGTAGGCGTGTGCAGGATACATGACAGAGTGTGTATGGCGTGTAAACTTAGGGGCAGGTCATAAAGAGCTTTGTTCGTATGTCCGAAGTTAGAGACGTCATTAATATTTCATCCACATCACCCCATGTCACTGGTGGTTTTAGGAGATTAAAATTTCAATACATTTTAAAATTTATTGATTCCTTTTTGCTATTCGTGGACATTAGGAGGCATTTCATATTCATTTATGATCTCTATTTGATGTGAGTTCAGTGTCTTCTTTTAATCTGAGGCCAGGCTTACTTATGTTTACTTCTGTTAGAGAATCTTTAGCTTTTCCTCTTTAAGGAGCAGCAGAAATTTTCATTTCAATCATTTATAAGTTCTTTATTTAGTGGGTGAATAAAATTGGATATTTGATTTTTAATTTGAGACTTCTGCATTATTGCTGCCTCTTTCTTTGCAGTGGGACCATTTTATAAAAATAATTATGTTTTGTAAATTATATTTTACTTGAGCATCATTAGGCATTAATAATTCAGAATTAAAGAAGACATGATCTTTGCATTTATGGTAAATAATACGGCGTGATGCCAAAGATTGTAATAGAAGGATGTATACGCTACATACTATGATATGTATAAGGCATATCATAGAGGACACTGTGGGAGTGGAATGTCAGAGAAAGTTCTCTGAAAGAGGTGACTTCTGAGCTGGATTTTGGGGAGAGATAGATAAGTAATAGTGTATATATTTTTTAATAAACATCTTTGTTTTTTCTGCATTTATTTAGCAGAATTGAAATAAAATAGTTATCTTCCACTTAAAAATGTTGACTCCTGTTTCATAATTTGGAGCATTCATTGAAGCTTAAAGGAAAGCAGTTCTTTCCTGAAAGTAGTAAGGAATTTTCTGTATCCACCAACACTGCAAACGCCGTTTTGATCACTCAGGATTTTTTTTTAATGTCGAAATTTCCTATGGATTTAATTTTTAACGGAAAATTTAAAACCTATCTACATAAGTTTGAGATGTGCTGATATGTTAGAAAAATCTGCTGGTAATATAAAACATAATTAATTTTTTTTAAATGTAGTTTTTACTAGATGTGCAAGGGGTGATGCCAGGCGTTCTGTAAATGCACTAATTGTAAGGTTCTCCCTGAATATAGAATTCAGAGGCCCTCCGTCTGCATTACCTTCATACGCTCATAACATTCTCATAAACTGCTAAAAAAAGCGACCCTTGTTTCCCGTAAGGGAATACCGAGTTAGTGCTGCCGTCTTAAAGTCTCAGTTTGCCATTATTGTTATGTAGACTATTGAGGGGTGGTTTTATGCTCAATTTCCTTAGATAGCCTGCATTGTCTTCTTGCCCTAACCATCTGAATTAAAGGCATAAAGGAGGGGGTTGCCAAATCCTTCCTTCCTTAAGCTGCCATAAACACATTCCTGACCATGAAGCAAAAGAGTGTGGGGTCCAGGAGCTTTCACAAGGCTTAAGAGTTAGAGGATGACTTTCTGATTCCTTGCCATAGGTTTATAATTCATATTTGTAGGTATATAGATTTATGATGCGTATCATTTTTATAAAGTCATGCTTTATTTATTAATGTATTTTTGGCACTCCTGCCATGTGCAAGATGACTTCATGGAGTAAAAGTTTCCTATTATTAGGAAACTTAAATTTTAGGAAAATACTAGCTGAATTTACTAAATTTGCTTGTTACCAACATAGTTACCTGTTCTCTTTTCCACTTATTAAAAACAAATTAAAAGATTAGGATACTTTCTGGAGTTCAGTTCTTTCTGTTAGTACAATGTTGGGTATGTTTTCTATCCATGAAAACAATCAGCAAGTAAAAATTATTTTTAAGCTGAGAACTTGGCTACATTCCACATACATATATAAAGAAATTATTTTTATATAATATTAATGTTTCATTTATAAGAACAATTAATAATTTTTAAAAGCTTTTGGTTTTGTAAAGTATGAAGTGAAAAGATCCGGTTTAATTCTTTCTGTTTAATGCCTAAGTCTTTTGCATTTCATTGTGAAACTTGTGTTTTCAGACATGATACAGGGTTTTTAAACTTCAAATAAATTTGACTTTAAGAGAAAACTATATTTTATTCATGAGAGAAAATTTTCTGAGCCAGATTTGATTGTTTTTAGTCTTTAAGAGTTTTTGAGATCAAATATAGCTAAACTACTTTCCATATATTGTACTTACTTAGTACTGAGAACTACCTGTAACCATTCATGAATAGTATGCCAGACAGTAAAGAATACAAATATAATTGCAAGCTTCCAGCAGTCTGTAATCTGCCAGATATGCCTTCTGGAAATCAGTGCATTCCCTCTATTTTCCAGTCCCTCCCACCACCACCACCACCACCCATTAAAAGAAGAAATAGAGACCCTTTTGGCTTACTACTGCGAAAGGTTTTCTTTCTCTGGGGGAGACAAGGCTTGGTACAGCTACGGAGTTACCATGTGAGCCTAGTTACCTGTTAGAAATATTTGCATCTCTCCTCAGTGTTCTCTGAACGGAAATTGCTGTGTTATTTTTTGCCCCGTCATTTACTGAACACTTTCTGTGTGCTGAACACTTTGCTGTGTACTTACCTATGTTAGTAACTTAGATCTCCTAGCAGATGGGGCTCTTTAAGGTGAAATGACTTGCCCAAGTCTAGGTAAGTAGTTAGAGCCCAGACCAGTGTATTTATTCCATTAGTCATGAAGAGGTAGGGCCAGGGAGAGGTCGTAAGAGCTACCTGGAGAGTGAATTGAGAGAAATCTATCAATACAGCTAGTAATACGATGAAAATTGGCAAAAGTACTTCTACTGGGCAAAAATACACCAGAGACACACCATTCCACATTGAAGTTTACCCTGTTTTGATGAAGTATCTTCTGCCTTGATGACGATGATGATAAGTAATTATTGAGAATTTACTGTATGCCCTGTGGTACTTTCATTTGATATCTCACCTGTTCTTCACAATATCCTAAGAAATAAGTACTGTCGTTATTTGTCTTTCAGAAAAGTAAAGCACAGACATAATTAGACCAGAGTCACCCAGACAGTAGATAATGGGGTCTGGAAACAAAATGATGGAATCAGACCCAAAGCCCACTCTCTTTACCCACTTGTCTATATTATAAGGCCTCCTTCTCCTTGCCACAAGCTTTTCTTCACCTAATTCCTTTATGAAAGCTTAGTTCAAATATAAAATCTGTTAACTGTGCGTTCTTCCTGATGTTCTGGTATTTGTAAAACTATGTATAAACATGAGGCTTTTGAAGTGACTAAGCATAGAATACTTAATAGAGTCTCACAGAATATACATAACATAGTATCTGCTAGAAATAGCATTCTGATAATTGCGCATAACACTGGTAAATGATGTTTGAAAACCAGATATCATTGATATTTGATTTTTATTTAAATTCTGAGAAGCATACCTAGTGACAAGCCAGGGGTCTACTTGGCTTGAGTATATGTGTTTTGTCAGAGCTACATCACCTTTGATCATTTTCATTTTACACGTAATTCTGATATCTTTAAAACATTTCTGACATCAGGAACGAAAGAGAGCACTAGAGGCGGAACGGCAGGCTCGTGTGGAAGAACTGTTGATGAAGAGGAAAGAGCAGGAAGCCCGGATTGAGCAGCAGAGGCAGGAAAAGGAAAAAGCCCGTGAGGACGCAGCCAGGGAGAGGGCTAGGTACCTCATTGCTGTCTTGATTTTGATCCTGATGAACATTTTGCAGTGGGTGAATATTCAAGTCTTAGAATAAAGCCGTTTGCTCACCTTGATTTTTTAGAAAATAGTCACAAATACGGAAGTGTTGTACGAAACTTCAATTTCAAGGAATTATGACATCAAAATGAAAAACTTTTGAACGTTTCTGTTGGATGGGAAACTTTATATTTCAAGATTATTTTAGTTGCAAGAAATAGTATTTGATTCTGCCTACCTTAACTAAGCAAAGGGAATTTTAAGAAAAATATTGGGAGCATAAGTGATAGGAGATTAGAGGACCAGGTTTGGGAATGGTCAGACATCAAAGGCAAGGTCACAAGAGCCACGGCAGTGGTCTTTTGATGGAAACGGTATTGGTTAGCATGTTGCCACTCTGATTGCAGTAAATGACCTTCAGCCATCCCTTCATTTTAAATCACTTGTTTAAGATTCAGAGACCTAGGAAAAAGCATTGCATTGGCCAAGACTAATTCCCTTTTGATTGGTGTACATCTTGCCAACATGTGATTTTTTTTCTGACCTTTTAACTGTGACAAATTTGGTGGCTGTGAAAAAATAGCTCTGTGGTTTTAATTTGCTTTTTCTACTTGTTCAAGATTAATAATAAGGCTGTGCAACTTTTTGCATAATCAATCAGCTACTGTGTTTTTTTTTCCCTGTAAAATGTCTCTTCAAATTTTTGTCCATTTCTCTTGGGATCCTTTTTTTTTTTTTTTTTGATGTTTAGGAATTATCTTAAGTAGATACTAATCTTTTATCACATACATATATTGCAAATATTTGGTCTGTTGTGGCATACCTTTTCATGCTTTATGACGTCTTTTGGTTAACATAATTCTTGATTGCAGTACAGTAAAACTGAACAGACTGTGATTTGTGCTTTTTGATCTTGTTTATGAGATCTTTTTCTATCCTGAGTCATAAGGTAATCTTCAAAATGTCATAGGTTTTCTTTGATAGTAAAGCCTTTATCAAGAATCAATTTTATTGTATGGTTTGAGATAGAAATCCAGCTTCATTTTTTTTCATGTGCATACCCTATTCTACCAAACTTTATTTAAAAAATCAAATTTTGCTTCATGCTGATCTACAAAGCTTTCTTACATAAATCATGTTTCCTTGGATGCATAGGTCTGTTTGTGGGCCATATTTTCTGGTCCAGTGGTCACTCTTTCTATCCTCTACCTTAAATATCAAAGCTTTATAATAATTTTTGGTGTCTGTTAATAACCCTTTATTTTTTTTATTACGACTATCTTGGTCCTTTCACATTTCTGTGTGACTATAATTTGTCTGAGTTGGTTCTCTTCATGATTATCCTACTCTTGTACATCAATGTTTTTCATCAAATTTGAGGAGTGTTTGGCCATTCTTTCTTCAGATATTTAATTGCCATTTTCCTTCAGGCTCCTCTGAGTTCTTATAGTTTCTCAGATTTTCCATGGTTTTGATGACCTTGACAGTCTTGAGCAGTGGTCAGACATTTTGTAGACTGTTTCTTGGTTAGGAAGTGTTTGATGGTTGCTTTGGTGTTACGGGTTTTTGACAGGAAGACCACGAGGATGAATGTAAATATCCATTCTGAACATGTCGAAGATTCCTTCATGCCGTCAACTCGACTTATCCCAGATTTTGTTAACCTTGATCATTTGGCTAATATAGTGTTTGTCAGGTTTCTTCATTGTATAATTACTTAAAAATTTTTCCCTCTAAGGGAAATTTGGTAGCAAGCCACTAAGCATAGCCCACACTATGGGATGGGGAGTTATTCTCCACGTCCTTGAGAGACACACTCCTATATAAGTCATCTGCAGTATAGGACATTTGTCTGTTCTCGCCCCTTTGTTTATTTGATCTTTTCTAATGTCAGTGTTGACTCATAGATTTTTTGTATTTTGGGTTATAAACCAATATTACGTTATTCATTTTGTTGCTTAACTTGTTCTAGCATTAGATGTTGGAAGCTCTTCCATTTGGCCCCTGTGTCCATTTGACATACTTCATTTTGGTTTTTGTGCATTTCCTTACTTTCTGGCACTGCAAGATGCTCCAGACTCATCTGCATTTTCCGTACTCCACCCCTGGATTCAGCTGATTGTTCAGGGCTTTTTCATTCCTTTTATTGCAAAGTTTTTTAAAAACTGTTTCTGTTTCTCTGTTGAGATTCCCTATTCGTTGAATCATTGTCATAATATTTTTCTTTATTTTGGCACACTTTTAATTATTTGAATGTATTTATAATAGTTGTTTTGTAGTCTTTGTTAAATCCAAATATGACCTCATTCAGAAACAGTTTCAGTTGACTGCTCTTTTCCTAAGCATGGCCTCACAATTTGTTTGGGATTGTTTCCTCTCCTTTTCTCTTTGTGAGTTCATGTCTTTTTCTAACTTTTCCTTGTGATTTTTCTGCCATATTTAAATAACAGCCCTATAGCTAGTATTTAAACGCATGACTGGGTCCAGAAACCTATTCTCATAACTAATAATCTCTGTTGCTTTCCAAACACTTAATGAGCAATATATCCAGGTCTTAACAGGCACTTAGAAAAAATAATATTAAAGAATAATAACCCTTTAGAATATGTAAGCCTGTGAATCCTAATTGTAGTTTTGAGCCTCATGAAAGTTGTTACTCCAAGCAGCCAAGTTTATCATTTTTGCTGTCTTCTTGTAGAGACAGGGAAGAACGGTTGGCAGCGCTCACGGCTGCTCAACAGGAAGCGATGGAAGAGCTACAGAAGAAAATTCAGCTCAAGGTAGGGACAGTGTATATTTTAATTTGAAATTTTAGAGCTTTCAGTGGGGCATTAGATTAAAATTTTATTTATTGAATTAATTGCCTAGAAAATTGAATTAATTTGTATTTTTAATCTTTGGATAAGAAGAAATATGATTTGGCTACCATATCATATTGGCTAGTTCAACTATTTGAAAACTAAGTTTACTTTAATAAGATAAAGCAGTTGATGAAAAAAAAAACAAATTTTAACATTTTCTATTTCTACTGAACAGTGATTATTTGTTTCATTTGATTTCAGTGCTTAGGAATTACACATTTGTTTCCTGGGAGATTATGATAAACTAGTATTTTCTAGAAAATCTTTTTGTTTAGTACTGTAGTTTCTAGTCATGTGAATACTTCACATTGTATCACAATTATTTACATGTTGGCTCCTCACAGACAGTAATTCTGTAAGGTAGAGGAGCGTATTTTAACTATTTGGGTGGTCCTAGGACTGTCATTCATTTAATGAGCTGTGCGGCAGGCCTGGGGTACAGAGATGAGTAAGATGTGATTCTAAATTTCAAGGAGCTCATACTCCAACGTGAGATTCAGTTGCTAAGCAGAGCATTTCCGTGAAGATAAAGGTGACACAGAGTGCTGTGGAAGTCCAGGGGAGGGCACTTAGTCTGACATGAATGGTGTCCGGGAAATCATTTTAGAGAATACTTCCTGAGCTGAATCTTGAAAGAAAGGTGCGTTAAATGAGTCGGAGATTGGGTAGTCGGGCGGGATGGCATTGCAGCCATGGAGTCAGAAGTCTGAAATGGTGTTTTTTTGGTTTGTCTTCTGTTTTCTGGGAAGGAAGTCACTGGAGGTGGTGTAGGGCAAGTAGAAATGGAGTTGGTGAGGGGAGAGGGCTGTGTCCTGTAGGGCCTGCCAGCTGTGAGGATGAGCCTGGTCCTTACCTGTGGGCAGCGTTTCCCGCGGTGTGGCCCAGGAAGTGCTTCAGAAGCTCGTTAGGTGTAATACGTGGGCAAAGTGTCACTAAATTTGTTGAGTCGTAGTGCACAGCGATGTACCACAGGCTATGTAAAGTTCTATGTTAAAAACCTTTTTAGCTTTCACTTACTATTTTCCAAATTCTTTTGACCATAGAACCTCTTCTACAGAACACATGTTAACATCCCGTGGTGCCGCTCCATGGAGCGTACTTTAGGGAGCATCACTGTACGTGGGGGAGATAGCAAAGGGCTTTGTGCGCAGTCTTGTCCTCAGTGTGCAAGTTAAGACTGAGTCAAGACATTCTCCTATTTTAGAAGGTCGAATGGAAATACAATTTTTTCAAATTCTCGGTATAATCTGAATATTTTTTGATGTCCTCACACTCTGACTTCATCTGTAGCATGATGAAAGCATTCGAAGGCACATGGAACAGATTGAACAGAGAAAAGAAAAAGCTGCAGAGTTAAGCAGTGGACGACATGCAAATACTGATTATGCCCCCAAACTGACCCCTTATGAAAGAAAGAAGCAGTGTTCTCTGTGCAATGTCCTGGTAGGTTGTCATTATCAGTATTGTGATGATATAATTTATTAGTAACGTTTGTTAAGCTATAGAAAAAGTTTTTAAAACTCACACTAAGGCATCTGCTGGATTTCTTTCACAATGTTTATGCAAAGTAAGTAGTACAAAAATAGTCACAGCATTGAGGAGGAGAAAGTGCAAAGCACCAGAGGGTGCAGGTGCTGCTAAAATGGATGTGACACCTGCTTACTGATAGCCCAAGTCAATACTTTTGGATATTGGTACCCCCAACAAAGAAAAGGAACATTTTCAGTGCTGAAGCTCGAACCTCGATACTTGGAGGAAACGATGTCCTGCTAAGGTGAGTGTAATGGCGTGCCTTTCTCGACCATGTGTTTTCAAGAGGGTTCTCAGGATTGCATTCTAAAGAAAATGTTTTTAAGCCTAACACTTAAATGCTAGCATGATCTCAACTTTGCATACAGTATACTGGATTGAATGTGTAATATTTAAAATTAGATATAATTCTGTGTTGATTCCATTGCTTTTATCTTATGTTTTTAGATCTCTTCAGAGGTGTATCTTTTTAGCCACATTAAAGGAAAAAAACACCAGCAAGCTGTGAGAGAGAATAGCAGCATCCAAGGGCGTGAACTTTCAGATGAAGAAGTGGTGAGCTTTCCTTTGTTCATTTTACAGATTTACTGAGAACCTCATGTGTTCTCTTTTATATAAAGAATTTCATGTTCATATATTTATGTTTATTTAAAACTACATTTACCATTCAACAGTATACAGATGTGTTATTATTTTAGTGTATGAATTAATAAGAAACAGAAACGAGAACTTAACACTTATTTACATAATTTCAGTACAATATAAGATGATATTTGTATATTTTAATAATATAAGAAAAGAATTATTTAGTGATGTACTCCATTTCTTGGACAGTAAAATTTCATGTAAATCGATAATTTTATGAGTGTACTATTTAGATATTTTTGGAAATGCATTATTCACCTACCTATAATTATTATTTACATGGAGTTTAGCTTTGTATAAGTATTTTTAAAAATAGTTTTCTTTCAACTGTTATTGAGACATGGATAACATTGCACATCTATTAATTTGTTGGTTTAATTTGTAATAGCAAATTTTTAAAGCTGCCCAAAGATGAGAAATTCATGTTTGTAAGGCATCTCTTAAGAAGCCCAGGAAGGGTCGTCGTGGTCCTTGGAGGGCAGTACTGGGTGTGGGTGCACATGTGTGTTTAACCCCCCCCTTTTTTTTTTGAGGCACAGCATATTAGCAGAGTGTACAGATCTTAAGTGTGTAGCTTGATGAATTTTTACGTATGTTCTACTCATATGAAGATGCAGATAATTTCTTGCACCCCAGAAGGTAACTAGTCCTGCCTGTCCCAGTCGTGTCCCCAGAAGGTAACTAGTCTCTCACTACTCGCACCATCGCTTAGTCTTGCCTGTCCTTGATGTGACAGATGGTGTCATACAGGGTGTAGTTTTTTGCGTCTGGCTTCTTTCACTCATCCTTAAGTCTGTGCGATGATCCCTCATGTTTATGTGAAGCCATATACAGTTCATTCCTTTTCTTCACTTTTTATCAATGCCTTTTAAGACAGACCATCAGAAACACATCTGTAGTTGAGTTGGTTGGCTCTTAATAAATCTTACCTAAGTGGGATGAATGAAGCTACTGTTTCCTCCTGAGTTTCTGGATATGACTAGGTTTGGAGGGGAAGTTGCACACAGTTATTTGGGCTCACTTCTCTACGATTTCCTCCTTTTGAGGAGTTGTGCCTCTCAAGTTCCAGTGCTTTGACAGCTCTAAACCAAATTCTGGCTCCTCAGCTCAGTAAGATGCCACTTTGAGCTCTCGTTTGTCCCATGCCAAAAATTGGCGTAGCCCTCGAGAGAGAGTCCAGAGTGATGTGGAGCTCACAGCACGCGCAGCCGTCTTGCGGGGACCATGGCTGTGCTGGCCAGTCTCTGATGCCTTGAGGTAGGTGTGTTGTATGTTCTGTGCAATTTGGAGTTGAAAGATTAGTCCAGTATCAGCACGTTCCCTGTGGCTGGAATTGGGAGTCTCTTAATGTGTAATTTCTGTATATCCGTTGTTTGCTCTGATTCTTGACACATACTTAAGGTGTTTAATAAAAGCTCGTTGAGTTGAATCGAACTGAACGTTTATACAAAATGGCTTTAAATACTGTTAATAAAAGTGAAATAAAAAATGGAACTCATCATTTATTTAATTTACCTCAAATGATTTTTTGCCTTTTACATACAATTTGCTTTTGCCTCCAAATCTGTGGGTATTTTATGAGAGAGTATTATGGATTTTTTTTTAAACATGAATCATTCATATAATTATCTCCATTCTCTAGTTTTTGTTTAGAACTAGTCACATGTATGTGAGCTCCACTTTGAAAGAATCCTAAATCACTTTGTTAATTAGAATGTAGTTATTCCCGTTATAAAGAAAATTATATTTATAAAATTGTTTATAATTAAGTTCTTTTAATAAGAAACAATATATTATTTAATTTACAAAAAAATAAAAATTTTCTGGATTACGCCTGTTATGTAAACTGAAATCTAAATTTTATGTTTTTATTTTATGAGAAAAGTTGAGAGGGAAAGAATATTCATGCACTTTGGAAGAAAAATATGCAGTATTATTTATCTTTCGTAACTGTCAAAGCAGTCTGATGGTTAGCTGTTGTGTTTTGAGATTTATTGGATGTGTTGTTTCAATTTAAAAGAATTAAATCTTCTTTAAATTCTCACTTAATTCATGTACAGTTATAGGCCACCTAGTGACATTTTGGTCAATGATGGACTGAATATAGGACAGTGGTCCCATAAGATTGTAACGGAACTGAAAAATTCCTATCACCTAGTGACATCGTAGCCATTGTAACATTATAGTGCAGTTCGTTACTCATATGTTTGTGGAAACAGACGTAAACTGTGCTGGCCAGTCATATAAGAGTATAGCACATACAGTCATTCACAATACATAATATTTGATAATGAGCATAAACGACTATGTTACTGGTTGATGTATTTGCTGTACTATACGTTTTGTTGTCATTTTAGGGTGCACCCTTTCTACTTATAAAAAAGTGTTTGCCGTAAAACGGTATGCCTTGCTAGGCTGTAGCCGTGTATCTCATGGTTGCATCGTGTTCTCTTGTGCTTGATTTAATCTCTTATCGATCTAATCTCATGGCCCCTAAGCATACAGAATCACTGATAATGTTGCCAGTCAGAGGCCACTTTGAGTGATTGACCTGGAAATGAAATTAAATGTGATTAAGGACAATGAAGGTGGAAAATCTGTGACGATTTTTGCTCGCCAGTCAGGCGTGTCCTATTCCATCATTCCTAGGATCACGAAGAACAAGAGCAAAGTGATGGAAGCTGTTAAAGGATGAGTTTCATCGAAAACAGACTAACGAAAATTCGAGAAGGGCATGTTATCAGACACGGAGGAACTCCTAATGACCTGATTAAAGACCAGACACTGAAGCATATCCCTCTTAACGCCGTGGTGATCAGAGTCAAAGCAAAAAGTTTAGGATGGTAAAAGAAAAGGCTGGACCCGACTGTGATGTCGAAGTCCCTGCTAGCCCTGGATGGTTTAAACGGTTCAAGAATCATCACTTGTTACATGATGTGAAAGTGAGCGGTGAGTTTGTCAGTGCTGATGCAGAGGAAGCTGAAGAAGTTTTGAAAACTCTGTATAAGCGGATTATGGAGGAAAATTACTTGCCAGAGCAGATCCTCAGTGTGGGTGAAAGCTCCTGATTCTGGAAATGGATGCCTGAAAGGACGTCCTTCCATATGGAGGCCAAGTCCGTGCCAGGTTTGGGGGCATTTATGGACAAAATATCAGTCTTGTTGGAGGGCAGTGTTCCAGGCTACAAGTTTCAGGCTACAAATTGTGAAACCCTTTGTGATCTGGCACAGCAAGAACCCCAGGGCCTACAAGCCTATCGATAAGCACACACTGCCAGTGTAGTACATGAGTAATAAGAAGTCACGGAGAAGCCAGCTCCTCTTCAAAGATGCCCTCCTGAATTGCTGTGCCAGCAAATGGATAAGTACTGTTTGGCAAATAAGATGCCTTTCAAGATTTTTCTTATTGTTGATAGTGCTCCCAGATATCCTCCTTTTACTGGTGATTTTTATCCCAATAGCAAGAGTGCTGTTTTTCCCACCAAACATCACCACTTTGATCCAACCAATGGATCAAGGAGTTATAGCAGCTTCCGAGGCTTACTACCTCAGGATGACCTGTTGGCTGCAGTCGAAGAAGACACTGAGAACACACAGGTGCAGTTCTGGAAGGACTTCAACATCTATGACTGTATCAAGAACCGTGCTTGGGGTGATGTCACCAAGGTATTAGGAGTGGCATCTGGAAGAAGACATTCAAGAGGTTTGTCCATGACTTCACAAAATTTGCCAAGGAGGAGGAGGTTGCAAAAATCACCAAGACTGCGGTTGAGAAGGCAAACAAATTTACCATGGGTGTAGATGAGGATATTGGGGAGCGGCTAGAGGGGATTCCTGAGGAATCGACTAATGAAGAGGTGTCGGGACTGGAACCAGAGCGCATAGCTGAAGAAGAAGCAAGAGAAGGAAACTGCAGAAGAAGAAAAAGAAGAACCTCTAAGAAACTTCACAGTGAAGGGGTTAGCAGAAGCTTTTGTAGACCTCAGCAAGCACCTTAAACGTAGATTCCAACCATGAAAGATTTTAATAGAGAGGAATGTTCATGGTGCATTATCTGCTTGCAAGCAAATCTGCGATGAAACCAAGCAAACCACCATGGTCGTATTTCTGAAAAGAGTGACTTCTTCTCAGGAAGAGAGTCAGGTAGGCCCTTCAGGAGGTGTTCCAGAAGAAGGCACTTATGTCACAGGAGATGACAGCTCCATGTGCATTACGGCCCCTGAAGACCTCCCAGTGGGACTGGATGTGGAGGTGGATGACAGTGATATGGATGATTCTGACCCTCTCTCAGCCTAGGCTAATGTGTGTGTTTGTATCCTAGTTTTTAACAACAACAAAAAAACTTTAAAAAGTTTTAAAAACTTAAAAACTTTAAAAATTTCACGTAGAAAAAAGCTTGTAAAATAAGAATATAAAGAAAATATTTTTTACAGTTGTATAATGTGTTTGGATTTTAAGCTAAGTGTTATTACAAAAGTTGAAAAGTTAAAAAAAATTTAAGTGAAAGTAAAAAAGTTACAGAAAACTAAGTTTATTATTGAATAAAGAACAATTTGAAATAAATTTGGCGTAGCCTACGTGTACAGTGTTTATGAAGTTTACAGTAGGGCACGGTCTTGTTCTATGCCTTCACATCCACTCAGCACTCACTGACTGACTCACCCAGAGCAACTTCCAGTTTGTCGAGGTCCGCTCATGATAAGTGCCCTATACAGGTGTGCCGGTTTTTATTTTTTATACCAGGTTTTTACTGCAGTTTTACTCACATGGAAGTTTCATTTTAATCAGTGAAGGTATCTATAGTAAACAGACTTGTTCTACTTAAAGTTATTACTTGTCATCTGGTATGTCTTTATATTATATACATCTTGTCTGTGACCTTTCTTCTTTGACATACAAGATTTTATTTATACCACCTCTGACCTAATAAAATTGTACCTTTGACCTTATGCATTTGGCATATCAGATAACTTACTCTTGATCTTTGACACATTTTGTTCTAAGCCTGTTAAACATAATAGGTAGCTGCACAGAAAGAAAGGTTTGATATTTTGTGTTTTTATTTTAATTTAACCAGGAAAATTTTTCATGTTTCTTGAGACCTCACAAAAAGAGCTGCTTGGTTTTTTTTCCTGTTTCATCTTCTTAGCATACAAATGATAAAAGTATGTGATTTTTAAAGCTCAAAACGAATGGGTGCTAGTTTAAGTATATACCAAAACTTATTTTTTTCATGCATTACCAGAGAAATAATAAAATGTTTTAATTTAAACTCATTTCGACATAGTTTGGTTTTTACACTATCTAAAAAAGCTGATAGTGATTTTTGTGCAAGTTCCATGAAATACATTTAATTGAATGAAGTTTAACAAAATTTTTTTTTTTTTTTAATTTTGAATCCATGTATTTCTGTTTGCGAGACTCCTTGGCTTAATAAGCATGTAAACTATACAAACTCTGTTAACCTGTGTACATAATTATAGAGAAAAAATAGCATATGTTGATTTGATTCATGGAAAGTATGAAAAAGACTTTCATGAAAGCTCTTAAATTAACTATAATTTATTGTATGTTTACAACCAAGTGTGATTTTACAAATCCCGTATCAGTATAACAACTTGGAAAAATTATGTGAATTGGGTGATTGAAAAAATGAAATTTTAAGTTAACAAGAACATAAAGATATCACTGTATTTAGTGAAATATAAGCTGATTTCTTTGGTCAGAGCGTGTCTAGCATTGAGGGAGAAAAAGTTGTAGCTATCTCCTAAAAATGATGACAGTCTGGGAAACGATAGATAATTCCTGAAAGATTCATTCATTTCCTTACCTTGCTCACCTTTGTTTGTAGAAGCAGAATCATTGACTCACTTGTTATACTCATGTTAAGAAAACAACTAGGACTCATTTAGAATAAATCATTTTTCTCCCAATTCCTCAATAGGCTATACATTTTAGTTTGAGAATATCTTACCCTTTGGCTTATAGGACAAAAAGCTTCCATTGCCATAATTTTCGCTTTAATGGGATGGGAAAATGTTTACGGTTCTGTGTGAGAGTGAGTGAGAAGAGACAGTGGCGGAGTGAACATGCACATGTATTTGGCATATGATTCACACACGTATACGGCTCATTGTTGATTGACATATTTCTTTTAACGTTTGGGATTCTTATGATGGCAAATTCCCTAACGAAGAAACTAGGATCTGTGCTGAGACTACGTAGCTAGCTGCCTATAGCCGATTCAGCCTCTTTCATTGGTTCAAGGAACACATTTTAGTTAGCTAACCAGTTTGCTCTAAACCTTAGTTTGATCCAGTACTTTTAAAAGTTTCTTTAGTTAATACACAGCCTTTTATAACAGTTCTCAGTCCCCATCCACTTGCTTGGGATGGCATCTGTGTACTGGCAGAAGAGTATGGCTTACGTTACCCCACGTCAGGAGGACAGTTGGATCTTATTACATAATGTCTCTTGTCTTTTCTGATTTCCAGTGTGAGTCCCTTGTTTACCTGTTCGCTGACTGTTCTCTGGGCCACCGAGTTTGAAGAGTGGCCAGTGAACTGTTGATCTGTCCTTTCCACTTGGCCAGTGTTCCAGTGTGTACCATCAGCCACTTACCTACCTATTCCTAGCCAGGCTACCCCTCAGTCCTCTCTGCCGACATGTTTCTGAGTCTTTGACACAACCTCTGTTTTGGCCCCCAGCAGGCCTGCTGGCTTCTACCGTAGGGTTGGCACCACACAAGAAGTAGGGGCATTTGGGAAAGCTGAACCACAGGGCTGTTTTGGGATGGAAGGCCCTGTAAATGTCAACTATGTCCAGTTGGTCTAATGTGTCATTTAAGGATTTTATTTCCTTATTGATTTTCTGTTTGGATGATCTGTCCATATCCGACAGTGGGGTATTTAGGTCCCCTACTATGATACTGTTTTGGTCTGTTTCTCCCTTTAGTTCTGTTATATGCTATTATTATTTATTCATGTCTGTCTGTGTTTTTTAAAAAGTCTTTTCTACGTATAATTAAATAGTTTTATCATCACGACTATAACTATTTACGTAGTTTTATCCTACTGATGGCGTTTTATCTTCTAAGAATGTGGAACATCTCTCTTTTTAACACCTTTCTTCTCGAATATTACTTTTGTATGGTACTAATATTGCAAACCTTGTTCTAGTTCGTGATGCCCGATGTGGCCACCCCCTTCTCCTCCCGTCTTTCTCTACTGCCCCATTCATAGTTTTGTTTTTACATCTAGGTTTATTTCTAAAAAGCATATTTTCGTTTTAGTTGTTTAATGCTTTGTAAAAATGTACCGTGCTGTACGCAATCCTCTTGGACTTTTTTTTACTCAATATTATAGTACCTAGATTCATACAAATTAAAAATCTGTTACTGTTTTTAAAGAGCTTTGAGATATAACTGTCACACATTGAACTGCACTTGTTTTTAAGTTTAGTTTAAGAAGTTTTAGTATATTTATACATCCATGAAACCATCATCATGATCAAGGTAGTGAACATATTTATCACCTCAAAAATTTTTCTCATCTGTGTATCCTTGGTGGTTTTCTGCTTGTTTTTGTTCTATAAATTTTTGAGAGAGGGATATTGAAATCTTTTGATTTTAATTGTAAATTTTTCTATTTCTCTTGGCAATTCCATCAGTTTTTGCTTCATGTAGTTTAAAGTTGTGTTATTAAGGAATATGAAAGCTAAGGATTTTTATGTGCTCTTAATTAATTTCATTGTTTTGGAATATACGTTCTTCTTAGTAATATTTTTTGCTACCTCGTCTGATATTAAGTTAGTCACTCCAACTTTCTTTTATCTAGTGTTAGAGTGGTGTAACTTTTCTATTCTTTTCCTTTAAATATTTATATTTTTATATATTTATATTTTTATTTTGTATTTATATTATATTTAATTTGTATTAGATTATAGTTACTGTGTATTTCCATTTTTATGTATATCCTTTTTCTAAACATTTAAAAGTTTGTAGATTTAAAGGGAATGTTGATTTTAGTACTGTAGAGTATGATATGAAGCTGCTGACACCCTCCAGCTCTTGTCACCCGGTGTTGTGAAAGTCACTCATAACTGAGGAGTTCCAACTCTGAGCATTATTGTTCTTTTGATCTTGTATTGGAAGGGTGATGTTATTTGTAATCTGTGGTATTATTGTTACTGGATATTATTGGAATGATTTCTGAGGATGAAGTCTGATAGTAATCTCACTTGCTGTACTAGAAATCTAAGAATTCCGAGAAAACACCTTTGACTGCAAGGCTTGGTTCAATACAACTGAACCATTCTATGTTGCAGTATTGAGTTCAGATCTTCTGTCTTCACGGCACGATAAATTAACAAGCTTTTGGGCTTTTCTTTGAGTCATCTGTTAAACCTCAGATTAGATCAGAAAGGAACGTCAGAATCTGCAAAAGAAGTCTTTACCTCATTTATCATCTCCACCTACCATCAAACTGATAGAGTATTTGTAATTGTCACTGAGTGGCAGGGGGACAGATGGTAGACTGTCATCCTTATCAGAAGATGGGCTTTTCTCTTTTGCATGGTGTCTGTTTCACAATATTTCATTAGCTTCATTTTCTCATCTGTCATTTCCAACAATACAATACATAGATTATAATAGATAACAACATAAGTGTATCTTACACCTATAGGAAGAGACCTTAGCAGAATCGAATCTTTGTATAACTAAAATAGCCTATAAAGTTTTAAAAGTTGTCATTGTTACATATGTTTAATTTTTCAAAATGATGCTGTTATAAAGGGCATTGTTTTGCTAAAAGGTGTTATGTTTCATATTCTCTCAAATTTACTGTTTGATGAAAGTTCATTTAAATATAGTAGAACTCTCAAACTTTATATTTTATTTTTTTTTTACCATTTCTTCAGCACCTGCTTGTGCATTCTGCATTAGTTTAGATGTCAGGGAAACATGGATGAATACCATCACGTGAGCCTACCTCTTCAGTTTAGGGGGTCTCTGATAAATTTCACAGTTCCACGAATCTCTAAACACATTCAGTTAAATATAAATGAACTAAGTTTTGTATATGGCACTTTCGTTATCGAATAGTGTTTGGATGTCTGTATATACTTTAGTTGATACGGTTAATGCTATCTAGCAAATCAGTAATCATAAGTCACCTTTCCTTAACTCTTTCTGGAGGGTACTCTGCTGGGATAGTTTTACGGGGGGAGTGATAGTGATCAAAATAATAGTTCACTACAGATTCTTTTGTTTTCATTCTGAGTAAAACTGGTACCTCTTTAACGTAAGCCATTATCAAAAGCCCTTGGCACATCGTACATATTGAATTAAGTGTTAATAAATTAAATTAATGAGCTAAATGATAGTTTATTTTCAACATACTGTGTTTATGAAGGTGGTATTCAGAATCTATGGTAAAGCGCTATCCAGAATGCCATGTTGTTTTCAGTTGAGCATTTCTTTATTTCTTCCTTTATTTCATCTGCTTCTCCTTTTCTTCTGATTTTCCTTCTTCGTCCCTTCCCAGACATCTTCATTTCTTTACTCTCCCACTTCTCCCTCATGCCTCCCTTTTCTCACCCTCATCATCTTCCAGAGAAACAAGGAAAACACATTCTTACCCTCCAGGCTGCCGCCCTTCCCCAGTTTTTGTGGAAGACAGTGAGGAAATGTAACATGCCTCCTATTTCTCTTGTTTGTCTTTGTGCTAGGCAGGCTTAAAAGGGTGAAATGCCTAATAATACTTTTAAGAATTCGAGAAAACATTTGAGTCTGGAAAGGACTAATATCATTGAATTTTAGATTCCAAAGTTGAGAAAGTCCAGGATGATGTTGAGAGAAAAATGTTTTTCCATACAAAATGTGAAAAACTTGTATTATTTTCTCATCTATTTAGATTAATAACTTGGCATCCACCCTGCTTTTGAAAGTAAAGTTTTGGCTCCAGAGAAATAAGGCTCTTGAGCATGACATTGGATTTCCATAAAAAAAACACCTTTTGATATTCAAATAAAAATATGTTTCGTTATTATTGTGATGAAGTTTTGGTCCTTTTTTCAAAGGAAACATTTAAACCCTTTTGATCTAGGAAGAATAGCATCCTTAAAAATTCTCAGTTCTATGTTATAGTATTTTAAATAATAGGAAGCAGATTACTTCCTTCGATGTACCACATTTTATGAAATGTGTTTATTCTGAGGTAACACTTGAGAGAGTTCTAAAAATGGAAGTTTAATAAAATTCTATATTGTGTCATTTATATTATCCTATATACCCTATTTTTAGAACTTTTACATCTTTCCCAAAGATCATGAACCTATCTATAGCTTAATTTTTTCATGTCTCTTTTACAAAATAAGGAATTATGAGAACCTTCAGGAGGAGTTTGATAGAATATCAGGATCATAAACTTCAGTATTTAATATAGTAAATTATGTTAGAAAGGCCAGAGCTTTGGCATAATATGCCATAAAAGGTAATTAAATGAATAAGAAGGGTATAAACTTTGATGAGATCATGTCTGTATAGTATTAGTTTCCTTATATACATTTATTAGTATTTCATGTTGTAGCAGTGTTTAAGAAGTCACAATTGCGGCTTAAAAACTAGACGTGTGTGTGTGTCTGCACGTGGAATTACCATCCTTGATTAGCTTAGGGGCTTTTCACGTGGATTTTAAAATGTTATGAAGAGGAGACTTGAGATTTTATTTTCTAATCCCTTCATTTTACTAGTGAGGAAACTGAGGCCCAGAGAAGTCACTCTGTCGTGTTTTGCAGAACTTATCCTGGTTGCAGACACTGTGACTCACAGTGCGGTGCTGTTTCTGCCGCGTCAGTCTGCTTTTCTGTGCCTAAAGGGAACACTGTCTCCCGCTGATGCTTTTTTTATAATTCACAGTATCAGGTAGAACGGCAAACTACAACCCGTTCCCAGCTTGGAGGCAGGAGAGTGGGACTTACGTCGTGCGGGATTCCAGCCTGGCAGGGGTGTAAATTTTCTGTGATATTAGGAAGGAAGGAGATTCAGGGGCCTTTGGGATGAGTTTTGGCCCTGGTTGATTCATATTTGGAAAATGACTAAGTAAATCATAGATAATATGTCTCCACGGTATATTTTGCTTTTCCTTGTGCATGTGGCATAATAATTATAATTCTGAGTAAATACAAAAAGGTGAGTGTATTTTTACACAGTTATACTTATTTTTCTACAGCACAAGTAAGCCTACAGTAACCGTAACCTTATAAAGATTGACCCTCTTTTCTTTAAAGAGCTTGCTTTTCCTTGCATTCTCTTATTAGCATTAATTTTGCAACAATTAAAATATTAATACATATTGTAGAAAATTTGCGAAAAAAATAAAGTAATGCGTATTGTTAACATTTTGATCTAATTTTCTTTATATATGAAGTTATAAATCTTACACTTATTTATACATAAACTGCATTGTGTAGATTTGAATCCTGAATTTTTGTTTACCATTATACGATGATTGTTTTTAACAATACTGTTGTTTAAAATAATGAAACCTGTATAGTATTAATGCATAAGTCATAATTTATTTCTTTTTCGTTTGTTGCTCTTTGTTTCATATCCCACGTATGAATGAAAGCGTGGGCCATAATTTACATAATCAGTTCCTACTGCTGATATTTTGTTGTAAATCTTACTGCTATGAATATATTTGTATAGAGATATTTTGGTACTTTCTGAGTCCTTATGATGATTTTGCATAAGTAGAATCATTTAAAGTATCTTTATTTTTTTCCTGAGCATTTTATTAACTGTTAAGCAGCCTGGGCTCTGCGACTAGCTGGTTGTCTATTGTGAACAGAGGCGTAGATACCAGTATTTGAAACGGCCAGAGCGGTAGGCAGTGCGAAGCAAGCAGCACTTCAAGTAAGAGGAGCTGACTCTGCTCTATGTATCTGATCCCAGCCAGTCTTTGGGGTTGGGGAAGGGCGTCAGCAAGGCTTAGAGCCCAAAGGTTAGGCTCTTGTGTTCAGAGCTGGGCTCATGTCATAGCAGGAACCTGGAACAGTGAGGAGGTAGAAAAATAATCAAGGAATTCAGCTGTATGGATTGGACTGCTGCTGAGGATGGCTTAGAAGGAGAGCGAGGGGGTGCTGCCTGCCAGTGTGCACCGGTGCCCGAGTGGTCAGGTGAACTGGGCGCTGGACCTTGAGCAGCACCGTCAGCTTCAGAACCTACTGGCTAGTGGATGGGGCCTGCTGGTGTCCTTCCTGTCACGACAGATGTGGCTGTGGAATTAAGTGAAAAACATTGACACCTTCGTCTCTAACTGGCTCCTTAAAGCCTGACTGTTTTTGGTCAGCACCGTTCTAGGCCCGGGTTACTCGTCATCTTGTAGTGGCCAGTTAACCTGTCCCCGTCCCAGAGGCTCAGACGTAGGAAGACCAGATGAGGAAGATGGGAGGATCACTAACAATGTATCACTACTTCTTTTGGTAAAGCACCCCCTTAATATACATCTGCTCTCCTGTAGGACGTGGTCTCTGGTTCTTACAGCAGATTTCACACTTGGAGTGCACACTTTCAGCGTTCGAATAGTGCACAGACATGTTAATTCCATTTTCAGTTCAGCTCTTAGATGCTTGAGAGAGATGCATATCATGATTTCATTTACTTTGTTTGGTAAGCCAAACAATTTTAATTTCATGTGTACAAATTATTTTTTCTTACAAGATGACTGTTTTCCAAACTGGTTGTTACGGAACCTTTAAAACATACCTAATAGTAGACAGACAGACCTCCCTGTAGTCATCACTGAGCCTAACAACGATAAGGTCTCGGTGAGTCCTGCCTTATTGACATCTCATGCACTCCTCCCAAATAGTATTTTGAAGTTAATTCCAGATATCATTTTATGCTAGCTATTTTAAACCAGATTTTCTTTCTGCTTATTATACATGCTTATTATAAAAGAAAATTAAAAATCGGTCACAATCTAGTCAAAAATTTTAGTATTTTGCCTTAATTTCCCACAGTCGGTTTATACACACACGTATATACATGTAAATATGCAAAGATATATGTAATTATACATACAAATTTTGCATAATTGCATTACTTAGGGAAAGGATTAATCTGCTATAATAAAGGTAATAAAAATACAATAATTTTAAGAACATAGAAGCTTACTTCTTACAGTACAGTCCTGAGGTAGGTAAGCAGTCCATGTTGTCACGGTGGCTTTATGCCGTGTGATTTTTTTCAGAGACCCATCTCTGTCATCCCTAAGATCTTGCCCCTCCCCTCTCGGATCAGAGCAGACCCAGAGGCATCAGTGAGCAAAACAGACAAATCGTTGCCCTCATAAAACATAGATTCTAGTACAGAAAATTGCAAAGAAATATTTGATGTTAGGTAAAATGTTAGGCAAATCCTATGAAGAAAAATGGACGAATAAAGTGATGGCAAATAATAGAAGGTGTTACTTAAGATTGGGCGTTCATTTTAGCTGAGACCATGCAAATAACTGAAAGAAGAATATTTTCGGCTAAGGGGACAGCGGTAACATTCCTGGTGAATGCCAAGAACAGCAACACCCATTCCACTGCGGCCAGAACAGAACAGATGAAGGCGAGAACGTTATAGGGTGAGCTCAGAGAGGTCAACGATGGAGGGCTTGGTGGGCCAGGGAAAGGACTTCGAATTTTACCCGAAGTGTGAGGAGAAGGCAGGTTCTGATAAGAGCAATGATAGAATGTGATTTATGTTTAAAAAAAAAAAAAATCACTGGCTGCTATGTAAAGAAAAGACTTGGGCGTTAAATGAGAATCTGAGACACCGTTTAAGAGGCTATTATTGAATGATACAGATGAGAGCTTATGACGCCTTACCTTAGAGTAGATGATGGTGGTGGGAGAAGTGACTGGGTTTGGGATGGATTTGGGGATATATTTGAAAGTAGAGCTGATAGTATGGGCGGATGTATTGGATACGAGCAGTTGCACGAATGGATGGTACTATTTGCTGAAAGGAGGGTCACTGCGGGATGTGGGGGAACGGAAGGTGGTTGCGCACCGTTCTTTTGGAAATGCTAATGGTGGAAGTACTTCAACTCACTGGAGTGTTTTGGGAGACAGTTTCATGTAGGAGTGGGAATCAGGAGAGAGGTTGGGACTTGAGGTAAAAATTTGGGAATTGCCTGTGTTTAAGTAATATTTCAAGTCACTGCTCGCAGTGAATGAGTTTGATGGAGAAGAGGGACGATCTGTGGACCCTCTGGGATGCTCCAGCATTACCCAGGCAAGGAGAGGAAATGATCCAGCAAAGAAGTCTTAGGAGGTACAGCTGATGAGTTGAGAGGACAATGTGATGTCTAGAAGCTTAGTCAGGAAAGTGCCAGGGAGGAGGATGTGGTCTACGGGGCCAAGGGTGTTGGAAATTTAAGGGAGAGGGTCTAAAAAAAAAACTTCTAGGAAGGAGTGTATAGATAAAATGGTCCAAGGTTGTTTTGCTGCCTGGCAGTACTAGAGCCCATTTGAGGTATAATGTCGTCCGTTTAAACACAGTAGTCAGTATTGTTTGTAATTGTGGCCACATTAATCTGTTCAGTTATCGGCACAGAGTAGGGAGGGAATTGGCTTTAGGGCTGGGATTTTGCCATGCAAGCATGACAGGAGAAAGGGAGCGAGGAAGTTGTGCACATACATGGGAGTGGTTAGAGTCGTAGGCCATTCAGTCTGCAGTGGCTAAGGAAGGAGCTGGGCCCACGCTGTGTGCCTCAGCCAAACAGGTCTCTCCTGCCAGTAATCACAGTCCACTTTCTCATCTCTGCCCGTGTTTTCTGGATGGCCGCCTTCTTACACCTTCCTACACATTTCCCAACTCGCAGCCCAAACACCCACCCGCACACACACCCAGCACCCGCATGTTCACGTTCACCCTGCCCTTGCGGGATGGCAGAGACAGTGCTTCCGTCTCGAAACCTTTCCTTCTCGCCCCCAGCGAACAGCCATCTTTCCGCCCTTTGACTCCTGTAGCGCTCTGACTCTCTGATGGGCACTTACTGCTTGTCATTACATTTTGTGTGTATATTTTATGTCTCTCACTACACTGTGTGGCTGCAAGGGATATGTCCTCGTATCCTTAGTGTTTAGCACAGTTTGACGTGCAGCCAGGGTTTGACGAGTCAACGAAAATGTCAAGTCCAACTGTTTTCAGTGTTATCCCAGGCAATTGTGGAAGCCAGTGTTTCATAGAGGTTACTTTGACTTTTGTCTGTGTAATCTTTTATACTTACTGTAGTCTGTAGCAATGCCGTGCTATTTTTAAATCATCATCATCATTTTATTTATCTTTCAGGAGCATCTTTCCTTAAAGAAGTATATTATTGACATTGTGATCGAAAGTACAGCTCCCTCGGAGCCTTCGAAAGATGGAGAAGAGCGGCAAAGAAATAAAAAAAAAGCCAAAAAGATCAAAGCCCGCATGAACTCCAGGTACTATCAATACCCGTAAAAACAGAAGAACTCATAGTGATGCATCCTCTTTATGTAAATGCAAGGAAGACCCTCCACCCTCCAGAAGTTTAAAGTTGTTTACTTCAAGAAAGCCTCGAAAATGACACTGCTGAGCCTAATTTCTAGCCACTTTCTTTGATTGGGAAAGAAAGAAAACTCTGCATCGATCCAAAGCCCTTGCCTTCACCTGTTAAGAGCTCTTCTTATAATTTGATGCAAAAGCTCTGCCAAACGTGTGCTTTCCCCGGCATACGGTAGTATGTTTAAGTATGTGTAAACCCAGCCTATTTTTCTTTCCAACTATTGATTTTTAAATGAAGTATTAGAGAAAATCAATAGCAATCAACAAATAGGAGTCTACTGGCGGTAGTGTCAAATCCCACGACTAGGTTTAATCAATTTGGTTGCCTGTCACAACAAGAAAAAGTTTAAGAAATATCTTGAAATGGCAAGTGAGTTGTCGGACCTGTCGTTTATCATCCGCCTCAAAGTGACATCTGAGGATCAGACAGCGGTGTAGCACATCGCTCCCTCACAAGCTTTGTGCGTCACCTGACGACTGATGAGTCTTGTTCAAGGACACAAGTGCAGTTCCTCCTTAGTAGATAATTTGAGAGCAGGTAGTCTGAATATGTTGTTAGGCCTTTGTTCCCAAATATCTCGAAAGGTGGAGAAGCTTGACGCATGGGATTATGGGAATATGGGTCTAGAATGACGATGAGTGGTGGTTATCTCTCTATAGTTTCCAATTTCAGATTGTAATCAAAGAAAGTGTCCGTTTCAATTTTACAGAATCATGAAAGCTTCAGAGTGCTCATTGAAACAAAGACAAGAAGGGGCTTTTTTGATTGCATGTTTTGAGGTCCCTCTCAAGTTTCTAAACATAGTTCCACAGTGTCTGTCAGGGTGTTACAGACCTTCCTCCCTAGTTTGTGCTAAGAACTTGCTGGCCTTCGGACACTGAAATGCTGCGGACCCATTCTTTGGACTCCTTCTTTCTCTATGTACACATTCGCTGGGTGAGCTGACCTGGTCCTGTGGTTCGAATATCCTCTACTTACCACTTTCCTGTCTTCAAGTTTCCTTGGACTTGGTATGTCCAAAACAAGTTCCCGTTCTTCCTCTGTCCCCAGTCCCTTCTGTTTCTCCCATTCCTCTCTCACATCCAGTCCAACTGCTAATAATGTTAGCTTTGCTTTAAAACATGTTCAGCATCTGGGTGTCTAACGTCTCTGCTTGCCCCAGACCAGCTTCGCTCACCTCGATGATTGCAGCAGCCCCTGGCTGTCTCCGTGTTTCTGCCTTTGCCTCCTTGCAGTCTGAACACTCCAGCCAGAGGGAGCCTGTTAAAATTTAAGTCAGATCATGTCATTTCCTTATCTATAAAACCTCAGATTTCCTCTTCCTGGATGACTCTTCCCACATGTATCTGTACAGCTGGCTCCCCAACCTCCTTCCGTGTCACCGCTTTAAGCCCTAGATGTACTTGGAACCCTGAATAATTTTAATTTTTTTCCTACCTTTCATATGAGGTCACAATTACGTGCAACTAAAAAGTGATTCTTTCTTTATTTTGATGTGTCTTAGTATTTTGGCTGATAGCAGTGAACGTGCATAGATTTAAATAATACATCATTTAATGTTTAATTCTAATTTGGTTACTCCTTTATTCCCAAGCATAACCTGTGCTCATTTGCCTTTTCCTTATGAGGCCTGTTGAAATTTGTGTCTTTCATGTTATTCATGAAGGACGGTTTATTTTTTCATCTGCATTGCTGTCTGGATTGGTAGACATTGCGACTAATTCTTTCATTGGTAACTGGACTAGTTCTTTGAGACTAGGACTCTTTGGGTGAACAGTAAAATTTAAATTAACCTTTTCCTCCCTTTCTTTCCAAAAAAAGAAGTTGACAGATTAAGTCAACATGAGTGGATTATTGTAGTGACACCTGTATTAGATTGATGACCTCTTGGTGCTGTAACCTACAGGTTCAGCCGAGCCAGAGCCTAGTTAGACAGTGGCAGAGAAGTATTATCTCAGATCTTTCCAGACATTTGGTTTTTAGGTGGTATAAATAACCAAAGCAGAACAAAACAAATCTTTGAATGTGCGGTCAAATTATTTCTACTGTTTTTAGAATTGTTTCTAAAGTTACATGACTGTTCTTTACCTGTATTTGGTTTTGCACTATAGACTTCTTGAGGTACATAGACATTCAGCCACCTCAGCTGCCTAGTAGAAGCTTAAAAGGGTTTCAGATTTAATTATCATGATTTTAACATTTCCGAAAAGTAAGCATTGTTCTGTACCAGATCTGTAAACTCACAAGTGTTTTTGTGAACCTGTTCTCTATCCTAGGAGGAACTATGTATTTTTTGGCCTTTTTTTGATAGCATTTATAGTACTTTAAAGAAGCAGTTACAGAAACCAAAGTGTTAAAATTAATATCATAATGTTCATAACGCCGGAAGAGGAAAAACACAGCCAAAGTTTTTGTTATAAAAATCAGCAGCAGAATAACTAACAGTGATTAAATTTCTTTCTGTTCAGGGCCAAAGAATATGAAAGTTTAATGGAAACAAAGAATTCTGGCTCTGACTCACCTTATAAAGCCAAGTGAGTATTTTATCCTCCATTTTAGTTCTCCATCTCTTTGGTCTCCACCTACAAGAAAAGTTTAGCTGAACCGTCATTGTATGCCTATATCACGGGCTTTCTATCTGATGCCTAGAACTTTATTTTCCTAACACCGTGGCGTCCAGCTGGGGACGATTTTGCCAGGGGACATTTTGCTCTGGGGATATACGACAACATTTTGGTTATCATAATTTGGGAAATGGCACTCCTGCCATCAAGTGTGTAGAGACCAGGGATGCTGTTAAGCATTCTTCAGTGCACAAGACAGTCCCCTACGGCAGAGAATTATCTCATCCAAACGTCAGTTCTGATGTAGAGAAACCCTGTTCCGACAGAACAGGTTCTGGCAACGCTGCTGGTTCTTGTGGTAGGTTCTCTTTTAGGACTGTTGTGACAGCCGCTTTGGGCAGATGAGGATTTAGACTCCATATTGGATGTCAGTGTGACTACACAATAGCTAAGTAAAGAAAAACATCAGTTTGTCTCTCTACCACACTGCCAGCAGAGGGGCATGAGAAAGGCACTCACACAGTGCCGACGGGAGTGCAGGCGGGTGGAGCCCGTGGAAGGCTGTGCGAATTGAAGCTTAGGATGTCCACCTTAGACGTCATGCTGCCCAGTGAAATAATGCAGAATGTGCCCGAATATTTATATAAAAGGTGACTTTTTTAATAGTGAAAAAGATCAAGAAACACTTAAATGCCACAAATTGAGGAATATCCGTAACAGCATAGTTATCGATAGATAGGCTGTAGCATTTCAATGGAGCAATTATTTTCATTTAGAATAGAAATATTTCTGCCTGTCAGAAATAAGACACTCATCAGATAATTACTTTTATTTATTATTGTTCCAGAGCTATTAGCCAGTGCTATTCTAAAAGGAGATAAAGAAATATAAAATAGTAAAGAAATTAACAAATTTATCAAGATTATTCTGATACTGTATATCTGTAAAGACCAAGAGAATCAAGTGAAAGACTGATAGAAACGAGAACTCAGTAAAATGGCTGATTACCAAATTAATGTGATGCTATTAATGACGGGCGATGTTTGCTGAGCCTTCACCTTATGCCGGGCGCTTTACATATGTTGATTCATTTACTCCTCACAGTGACTCAGTGGTCTTCATCAGGGAGCCTGTGCCTAGAGAGGAAAGTGACTGGCTGTAGGCTACGCAGAAGCATATCCAGGATATAGAGGGTGAGGGCTTTTGTTTCTGATTATCAGTTGGAAAATATAAATGTCATTTTCAGTAACAATAAAAAAGGAAACTAAGAATATACTCAAACAAGAAATTAATGAAGGCTCTATAAAATTCAACCTAAAAATGCTAACAAGGGATATAAAAGAAGACATAGAAAGACGAGTTATACTCTCGGATAAAAGACACAGTGCGGCAACTTCTCCTGCAAAGGTCATGCAATCCCAGTTACGTGACAGCGTTTCAAAAACAGAATCGAAGAGTAAAAGAACTCAGAAGAGTAAATGAGAATTTCTAGGAAAAAATTTTTTGAGTAGGACAGAGCTAATAGATAGGCAGTTAAAACCATTTTTCATTGACACATGAGTAATAATACAAACTGATGGGCGAGATTTTAAAAAAATCTAGAAATTTAGCCAGATATTTGAGGAAAATTTAATATATGACAGTGGCAAAGTGTTCGCAAAGATGGCCAGAGGAAGTGGAGCCAGTCCCAGAGGCGAACGCCTTTGTAATGTAACGTTCCCACCTCCCGTCAAGGGTGGACCCTGTTGCCTTCCCTCCTGAATGTGCTCTCGCCTTTCGACTTGTTTTGACTCAGAGAATGCCGCGGAAGCCATACGTGACTTTCAGGCCTTGGCCTCAGAAGTCTTGAGGCTTCTGCTCTCAGCCTTACTTCCTTGCTCCCCTGTGCAAAGAAGCCCGGGTCAGTCCCCTTGAGAGGGACAGATTACTCGGTCATGGTGCATGACCCTTTAATCTGCTCTCGAATTGGTTTTGCTTGATTTGGTGAGGATTTTTGCATCAGTATTCATAAGGGATGCCAAGCCTTATCAGGCCTCTGCTTATGTCACCTTCGCTTATGTTCCGTTGGTCAAAGCAAGTCATTTTGCAAAGTCCGTAGTCACTGTACAAGGAGACTGTACCAGTCAAGGCTTGCAAAACATAATTCAGGGGGGCCTTCGATGTAGCAGTGTGCTACACAGCTTTCTCTGGACAGTCCTCTTACTTGCCTGGCTGCTCTTTTTACTTCCCTTTTGCTTATTCACCTTCCTCTCCTGGACTCCAAACATCGGCGTGCCTTCGTCCCGAGAGTTCAAACAGACCATTACTCCCTGGGCAGTCTCGTTCAGGTTCGTGACTTTAAACACCTAGTCACTGATAGATTTTCAGTTTATGTCTCCAGCCCAGATCTCCCCACAGACCTCCAGACTCCTGTGTCCAGCTTCCTATTTAGCATTTCCGCATGGACCCCTCAAGTGAACATGGGCAAAATTAGACTCCCGAAATTCACTCCCAAACCTTATATTATTGCTCATTTTAGAAAATGGCAAGTCAGTCCTTTATGTCGAGGGTAAAATCTGTACAGTCACCCTCTTTTTCTCACACTTCACTTTTGGTCCATCGACAAACTCTGCTGGCTCTCTCTTTCCAATATGTTCGGAACCCGACACTGTTCCTCATCCCCGTAGTGAAGCTTCGTCCCACCGTCCCTCTGCTCGCGTCATCGTGGCAGCCTCCTAGCCGGTCCTCAGCGCTCCTGCCCTCGCTCACCACAGTCTCTCAGCCACAGTGCAGCCAGCATACTCTTTGAAATCGTAAGTCTAGGAAAAATGGCAGTAGCAACGGAAGCATAATTTTTTCGTATCTCTGAATGCTCACATAGAAACCACATAAAGACTTGAGAAAACTAAAACCTGATGGCGGCATTTACAAGGCCATGTATCTTCAGGAAATCCAAAAAGCGAGTGGGCGGGAACAGTCGCCACAAAACCCGTATGGTATGACATCAGCGTGAGAGAAAGCAAAGCGAACTGGGGTAACGGGCATAAGGAAAGAGAACCCCAAAGTAACCCACAGGTTTTCGCTGGGACATAGAGTAAATCTGTTTGAGAAAAGCACCTGATGTCGTTCTCAAGTAGGCGCCTCCGCAAGGGCTCATGGGAACAATGTCGCCTTAGTTCCTGCTCCTGTATGTCAGTGATTCTCTGCCCTCAGAAAATCAGTTTTCCAGCTGCAAAAGGCTTGATCCACATTTCCTTTTCTGGGAGATCTTAAATACTAATACAGAATGTACTTTAGACAATCAAAATTATTAAGAGACATCAACATAAGGACTAGTGATGAACTTGCAAGTTAAGGTTTCTTGTGGAATTATGTCTAACTGAGGGCCAGGAGAAAAAGGATGTTATGTAAGAGCTGTATCTCAGATAATTTTATAAGAAAAAGATCAGGGAGAATGGGGGAAACTTGTGTTAAAAAATTGCCCATTCTTTATGGTATCGGTGATGGTCTTGTTGGTAAAGGCATTCTGAGTCTGTTGTGCACATCATGTGGGTTAAAGCAAAGGGGGTTATGGAGACCAGGATTTTTCCAGCCCCCGTACTTCTGAGACTCTGCACCCTCAGTCTGAAAGAAACGCAACAGATGTGATGTACGCAGTAGGGTTCGCTACAGCCCTTCATTCGAATGATAGGAACTAGGAAGTGTCTTATCTCATGAAAAGTGCCGTGTGCATGTGTATTTGCGCGTGTCCACACCTTCATTTCCGCCTCTGTCTGTTGGAGAGACCTGGAAACAGCAGCCATGCGGCAACAGTGAGCATCTTCTGTGCTTGCTGATTTGGGACCTGAAATGTCCTTTCTCACTTGGCAAACCATGAACTTCCTGGGAAAACGCCCAATTCCAGATCTGAATGTCCTGTCATACTAGATGGCTAGGAAATGCTCACAGATGGCCAGTGTTTTGTCAGCGGACTCAGGAGCCAACTGGAGGCGTTTCCTGCTGGGATAGGAGGGGCGCTTTGCGCTTCAGAAGGGGAGCTGCTGTCACGAGTGGCCTCGGTAACCGAGTGGTCGGTGGAGAGTGATGACTCCTTGTAAAATGATTCTTGCTAATAAATGGAAATGGAGGTAGCTCTTCCTCTAGTCACTCCTCCCCTTTCCAGAAAGACTCAGTCCCGAAGCCACTAGATGGAAGAGCACCACGCAGCGGCCTGCGTCGGGGTTTGGGGGCGGCCTGGCAGGAGTGTGGAAACCCCAGCAGGGCGAGAGGGCGGAGATGATAGCATGCGTGCAGGGGCAGGGACGCCACCTGCCACGAGTGGGGGCTGGTCCAGTAGGTAAGTCGCCCAGGACGATGGAAGGCGGGCCACTCACTGCTGCAGAAGAGAATTAACAACGTGCCCATGGAAAGGAGCAAAACCCTGTGGCGACGCATTGGAATTGTAGGTACCAGTTTTAACGCATATTTTCCGATATGTAGAAATGGACGTGGACGTAGATAAAAACGTACACATGAGCCGTTTCACATATTCATTGTAAAGTAACATACACACGTTTCCTAGCAGTGTCCACTGAGAACGCGTGCCTGGGAGCAGCACCCTGGTGTCCCTGTGTAACTGGGGGTGAGAGGTCCCCTGGAAGGGAATGTGGGGTTTTTCCCGTGAGAGGGATCCCAGCAGGCAAAAGGAACAGTGTCTGAAGGAGGAAGAAATACATGTGCACTGATTTTTTTCATCTTAGTAGGGATTTCTCGAGCTCTTGTATAGAAATACAGGCTTAAGAAGGGGAACCATGTGCCTTTCACACAGAGGAGGTGAAAGCAGAAGGAAAGTTCACGCGTTTGTCTTTGTGTCCATCGCCCTAGAGTGGACCCAGTCTCTGTCCTTACTCTTTCACAGATCTTCCCGGCGACCCTAACAAACTCCCCAGAAGTTCACTGTGACGAAAGTTAGGGCTCCTTACAGAGATACTTCTTACATTCATCAGTGACAGATGTGAACTTAGAATTGTCCTCGGAATTGGTTCAAGTTTCGAGAAGAAAATATCTGACCAAACAACATTCTCCGCAAAGCCATTTACCATATGGACACTTTTTGTATTTTAGGCCAGGCGTTACAGAGCCTCCACTTTTTCTTTTCATGCCAGAGAAATTGTCTGCCAGCAGAAACCCAGAGGACTATTTCTGTTAAAAACTGCACCCTCTAAAACATCTCCTGTCCTTGCCCTTGAGGGAAAATATAGCTTTCAGGGCTTTCAGTCCTGTGACATTCTGTATTTATTTATAGGATGAATCAGAATCCGATGCCTTTTGTCTTGAGAGGGGCTGTATTATTTGTGGTCCTTCCGTGGAGGCAGGGAACGAAGCGGAGGTTTAGCTCATGTTACCTATGCGCCCCCTTGCCTTGGCGTTCTTCCTTGGAGGGTAGGTTCACATGAATCCCAGATTTGATTTACCTCAGGGTGAAATACAAGCCTCTTGTATTCTGTGAATTAAAATGGTTCTTGTGCCTCCCTAAGTATGTCTGGTTCTCAGTGGAATGTGAGCATTCTTGGTAAGAATACTGTAGATTCGTATGCATCAGTTGCCGTGGCTGGATATTGGGTTACATGGTGTACAGGCTGCATTCAGCCAAAAGCTGAAGTGGCTGCTTATCTATCACACAGTGAAGTTCACTGCCAGTATTCTTCCACATGATAAGGTGAGTAACTCTAATCGGATGGGACTCCAGCCCGTGTTCGATTAGAAGGGAAAAGAAGTATGTTGCTCTGACTCAGTTTTTGTATTTTTTACATTCCCTTTGCCCCTTTGTTAGATTGAGACCTCCTGTCTGTGAACAGCAGTCACGATGGTCATTTATCGAATGTCTGCTTTAGTGGGTGACGTTCAGTACATTGAGTTAATTACCTCTGATCTTCAGAAGCTTTAAAAGGAAAGAATATATGTTATCTCCACTTTTAAGAGAAAGAAACCGAGATGCAGAGTGGTCAAATAACCTTCCCAGGGCTTACGCATGCGGTGTGCGCTGGAGCCCGAATTCAGGCACGCGTGTTTCTGCCTCTAGAGTTCGTATTCATTCGTTGGCATGTCAGAGGAACTTCATGCGGATAGCTTAGGTTTAAACGAGTTCACCAGTGCCCTTTTTTATCTACGTTTGCTGTCGTATTCTTTGAGAAATTTAAAAATTTTACATAAGTGCATTCGTGGAAGAAATCGTGTTCTAGGATGCAGACAGAAGCGTGAGGTTTGAAGGTCGACTGCCTAGATCCCTAGTCCCAGCCACACCTTAACAGTTGTGAGACCTGGGGAGAGTCTCCTGTTCTGCCTAAGCCTTTGTTTCTTCATTTTTCAAACAGGGATAATAGTAATGGGCAGTGTTTTTTCAGATGGTTAAATAAGATCATAGACGTGACAGTATTTTGTAACCTGGGAGGTTATGAGTGTAATTAAGAATGTGAAGAAGAAATGTCTGCTTTAATCATTCGTCATTAAGTAGCTGTCATGTACACTAGTGTAGAGGTGGCATATTAGGCACTGTGGACGTGGCAGTGAGCCACGGTGGGCAGGGACCACCTCCCATGCAGTGAGTGCTGTGCTTCTCTGCACTGGAAATAACAGTAGCTTATAGCCACATGTGGCTGTTTAAGTTTAAATTATTAAAAATTAAATCCAACTTAAAATTCAGTGCCTCAGTCACATTAACTGTATTTAAGGTGTTTAGCTGCCACCGCGTCGGATAGGACAGATACGGAACATCCTATCCATCGTTGCAGAGAGTTTTATTGCAAAGCTCTGCACAGGCGAGACTTGGACGAGTGATTTGAAGGACTGGTCAAATCAGAGAAAGTAATATGTGACCTAAGAACTAAAGCATAAGTAGGAGTTCTCTAGATGATGTGTGTGGGAGGAGGCATTCTAGAAGAAAGGAATGAAGAGCATTTGCAAAGACCGCGGTGCGTACAGAGCCCGAGCGGCAGGATTAGCCTACATGGAGGGCTCTCTCTTCCTTGATTGTCACAGAGAGGCAGGAGAGTGTGGGTGAGATGCAGTCAGGCTTGAAGGTTTGTGGCAGAAAGTGAGGATTTTCTTGTTCCGATATCTTCCAGTTTCTTTATGAAATGTAAGATCTTATAAAAGCAAGAGGGAGGATGGAAAGGGTGGAGTTTTGAAAGGATTAGGGAACATATGAAGCAAGTAAACTCTTTGTGGAGAGCGAGAAAACTAGACAGACTTAGTAAGATCCTGAATCTGTAGTCATACTGGTCTTTTACGCGGTAGAACTTCTTCTCAGGGTCAGAAATGGAAGAGGCTGGCAGGTGTCAATTAATGCAGCTAAATAACTTAATGCGTGCAAGGCACTGAGAACAGTGCATGCCCAGCGCAAGAGCTGAACAAACATTGGTGGTTATGACCACTGCTGGAGTTGGCTGGTAGGAAGGTATCAACCAAAACGAGAGAGATGGGGAATGGAACATGTTTACAAGGAAGCGATTGTAATGATGGCCTACGGAATCTGTCATCGAGAAAAGTAGTCGTAAGACAGCGGGGGGTGATGTGTAGGGGAAAATGGGAGACATCTGAGTGTCTAGTGATTATCTGTTGATGAGATGCTCCAGCAAGGACGTGGGAAGGAAAGGCCTTGGAGAAGTAAGGGCTACGAAGAAATATTACATACTGTCCCCTTACTGGAGAATCGCACAATCTGGGTAGTATGTAGTATTTCTGGGTGAAAAGCACATGATTGCTTAGTTGTCTAATTAGTTGATAGGAGCACTGGCAGGCAGTCCAAGATTGCTTGTAAATTGGAACATGGAGAGTTTGACATTGAGAGTTTACGCTGCTTATAGCATAATATCCAAGTCCACCTCGAAGATGTCAATCAAAGTATGAAAACCTGCTCTGGTTCTTACACTTGTTTTCTCTGCTGTCGTGCTCCACCGCCTCCCCATCTCCAGTTCTGTCCTAGTTTGAACGTCACATGGTAACCGATGGCAGCCGTTGCTCTAGCTAGTCCTTGAGGTGGGCAGCACCGTCCTTCCGTGCTGTTTTGTGCCTTGAGGACTTCACTTTTGTTTGGGAATGGAGAGCAGTACCAGCTCTGGGAGTGGTTCATTTTTCTCACCCCTCGGGTGCTCTGTGAAGTAGTTTCTGATACAATAATGGAAGTACCTTTTGTCTCAAAATGTTTAGGAAAATGAAATATTGTCGTCTAATTCATTAATGTCGTGATTCCCTTTCATTCATTCCTTTCCATATCATTTTGTATTGAAGGCTTCAGCGATTAGCCAGAGATCTTCTGAAACAACTACAAGTACAAGACAGTGGGTCGTGGGCAAACAATAAGGTTTCTGCTTTAGATCGGACCCTAGGAGAGATCGCTAGAATATTGGAAAAAGAGGTATGTAACTAATCTCTGGCCTCTGGCCTCTACCTTTGTGGTTCCTTCTCACTGTGACAGGACATAGGCTGTAAGGCAGACTCTCAGTGTCCGTGTTTCTTCCGTCTCCAAAAGACAGCCACTGATGGATGTTTTTTTCCTTTTGTTCCTAATTGAATTGAAGTTGTTTTCAGTTGTTTTAATTGAAATGCTCAATAACAAAAATATGTTCTTTGCGTCATGGTTTTCTCAGTCATATTTTTGTCCACATAAACAAAATGAAATTATTTTAAGTGGAATCATACTAATAGATATACAATTATGTGGCAGAAAATATAAAGCTTTGAATTATAAAGCTCAGAAAGCACAGATTTTCACAAAACATCGATTTCCTTCCTGTTTCCAGCAGATTTGGCAGTTTTCTTTAATGACTTAAAGTCATTAAATGTTTCCATGACAGTTAAAAAATTCTTAATTTTAAAAGTCTTTATTATGCACTATAGAAAATTTTAAATGTACAAAGAAGAAATAAAACTCCCTGCAATACCCACTATTGACATTTTGTTGTATTTTATTCTAATCCTTTTACTGTGCATTTTCTACATTATTATATCTGGCTAACTTTTATCATAAATAATTTTTCGTATCTTTAAAAATTCTTTGTAACAGAAGAACATACCACGGTTTACACAGTTCATGTCTCAGATAGTTTCTAATTTTAGTACTTCAGGTAGTGGCCAGATTTGTTCATTAGTTGCATTTTTTTGTTTGTTTCTTGTTTTCTGGGCTTAAGATTTATTATATAACATTTTATACATTAGAAAGACTGTAGTGACAAAAGTGACATAAATACAGTTTACAGCTGTGAACTCAGCACCTGACTTAAGAATTAGACTGTCCCCGGTGTGGTCCTTGCTCACCATCCCCCACATCCAAGGGAAACCCTGTGCAGAACGAAAGGGGTGTCTTTTCTCTATATTTTTAAAAATGCCTTTATTGCTGTATCACATAAGTGTATTGTTAAATAATATTTAGTTTTGCTCGTACACGACCTTTATAAAATATCGTACTACAGACTTTTGTGAGTCACGATGTTCAAAGTTACGGTTCTGAGTTTTATTTAAGCTTTATAAATGTAGCCGGTTTTCATTCATTTTCTCTGTCATATAGTGAGTACTTCATTGTGTTAATACTACAGTTTTTTTGTCCCGTCTCCTGACAGCGGACACTCGTTTTCAGGAGTGGGTCTGCGGTGGGGCGGGGGGAGGACAGAGGTTAAAGGAAACATTCGCTGCTGAAACATTCCTGTGTCACCACGAACAAACGAGTTTCTCTAAAGCGGGGAGCCTCGGGCTACAGTCTGCAGAGTCGCGCAGAGGACTTGTTGAAACACAGATCGCTGGGCCCCCCTCGGGGTCTCATTCAGGAGGTCTGGAGTGGGTCCCAAGAGTTTGTATTTCTAAGCAGTTCCCAAGTGACACTGCTGCCGGCCCAAGGACCACGCTTTGAGAATCGTGGCTCTAGTCCAGGGCACGTGCCTCGTGGGGAATTCGGACCAGCTTTATTTACAAGGTGGTGCTCGGCTGCATTTTGGCCTCAGCCAGTGCTGTCGTCTGTCAGAGCCCAGAGAAGCGCTGTGGCAGGGCCACGTAGGCTCCTTCCGCGGCCTAACTCGTCCCTCAGGTGCCAGAGGGCTCAGACACTGGCCTTTGTGAGACGTGGGCTAGCTGGTGTTCGCAGGTTTGACGTGCCTTGGGGAAATCTATAATTATTTTAACATTTGCGCCAATGGTTTTGTTTTTTATGTAGGGTACCTATACTTCGAACTAAAAGGCAATTGCTTGATAATATCACCATGTGCTCCTTATCGTGATATTTTAGATTGAAGTAATCAGAGTTTTTGAGAAAAGAATAAAATGATCTTTATAAGAAAGGTATTTATTGTGAAAATCTAAGAAAAGTAATTTCATTCACAAAGGGGCAGTTTACTGGAATAGCACTGATTCCTCGTAATTCGGAGGGGCTGGGCGGGAAGCGTATGGTCTGGGTCCCCCGTCCGAACGGTCCGCGTCGGGAGCCTTGCTGCAGAGCCGGCCCCGGGTCTCGCGCGGCAGGCCCAGCGCAGAGTCCAGGCGTGCCCACAGCGAGACCCTTTTGCTGCTTTTATAACTAAAGTCCTTTTTCCCTGTCCAGGGCAGACTCACTTCATGTGGAATTCTGTTGAGAATGTATCCTGACATTTCAGCGTGATTCAGCTGATGATATTTATGGTTTCAGTCTAGGAGTTGTAAATGGCCTTCGTTTGCTTATTTGTTTAGAGAACTGCCTGGAGTAACGAAATCACTAGAGCCAAAGCCAGGTACCCAAAGAGGGATTCGAAGCAGCCTAAAGTGACAGAAGGGGGACTTAGGGGACTTGGGAGGTACTCACTGAAGAATGCGAGAGATGAATATTGAGGTCTTTTTCCTCTTAGTTTAGACCTCAGCATGTGGATGCTTTCTCTTGCTGCTTGACACAGTTTTCCTTAGATAGTTTTTGTGAAGTTCTGAGAACTGTCTTACAGAAAACGGGCTACACTTGTGATGCACAAAAACACTCTTGTCACGGAAGAGATCAGGAAACTGAGGAGACTGGGGTTGCCAGGTCTCAGGGCCTTCTGGCTTTTGGGATTTTGTGATTCAGTTCAGAAATAGAAGTCTGGGAGCTTTGTTGTGTATGTTAGGCTCTTTGGCACACTTCAGCCACTCCTTTTAGATATATGGTGGTCTGGATTTGCACCGGCTCCACCAACAAAAGCATCTGAACATGCTGGAAAAAATAATTTCCTTAAAGGCATCAAAGAGCTAAGGAGAAATTAAATAATTACCAGTTTAAAGAAAAAGCAAGAATTGTGAACGTTGTTCTTATCACCGAATTCCCCAAGAGCATTTGCCAAGCTGGCAAATTTGTTAGGATGTGCAAGCCTCGTAACTGAGGGGACAGAGAAAAAAGGCTCCGTGCTGCCTAAGGTGTGGAGTCCAGTGAGAGATTTCCCTTCACACAGCCGAGACCACCCGTAGCCTACCACCCGACATAACCGTGAACCCCCTCACTGCACCTTCAGACACTGTGAAGGAAGCACCTTGGCACAGTATGGAGGGAATAAACATACTGCAGCTCCGGAGCTGATTTGCAGCCCAAATTCCTATCATCTATATTATTTCAGATGCCGATAGATTATTTCAAATGAGAGCGTCTAAAACATTCTTGTATATGCATTTTCCTCATTCTTGTCATTGTATTAAATTTGCTCCAAGTGAGCATGGTTCGTATTTGCATTGACTTTTCTCATTACTCTGTGAAGGTGAACATTTAAGCTAGGATAGTAACGGCATCCCAGAAGCATTCTGTGGATTATCAGAAACACGAGACATTTGTGTGCTGTTACTGTAAGTAAACAGTGTAAGCCGATGGATTGGTCATGGAGTTTGTCCAGTTGCCTTTCATGACTTTTAGAATCCTGCCAAATTGAAATAGAGATTCAGCTGTGAATCTCTTGAACATGAATAAGCAAACCACATAGCTGGCTGCATTCATAATTTGAAATGAATTGAGCGATGTCATGTCACATGATATGTGATAGCTGTAGCAAAGCTTGCCATGTCCTCTAGTGTTCCAAATTCATCTTGGAAAGTGGCAGCAGAAACTGCGGAGGGTAGGAAGGTAGAAACTCTTCCCCACTCACCCTCTTTTTTTCTTTCTGCTTTTTGCCAACTGAGGTTTGTGGCTTTTTTTTTTTAATTGTTTATTGGGGTAACATTGGTTAGTACGATTATACAATTTTCAGGAGCTTCGTGGCTACTTAACACATACCTGGACTCAGGAGAAAAACCATTAATCCTTGAGAACTTTTCAACCTAATCGTGTTCAGAAAATTGTTTTCGGGTCTTGCTAGACACTGCCTGTTCACCAGACTTTATGGTTTCATTTGCTTTTGCTTCTCTTATTTTCAGCTGGACTTCTTCAGTTGAGAGGAACTGGAAAATATTCAATCCTAGTAACCTCTTATTTTTATCCCCTCACTTACTATGTTCTTAATTTATGTAGTTATTCCCTTATAGCAGATGGTCAATAACTGTATATAGTTGTATGACACCCATATTTTGTCAGAAGGTGACAAATATATGGCCCAAAGTAAAAAGAAAATGTTTTTCATACCTTCTTCAGCTAGCTTATATTCGAAGACTATTATAAGGAAAATGGAATTAATTATTATTTCACGAATCCGACAGGTTTAATTTATATATGTATTGTAATTTTAAAAAAGAAACAAGGGAAACAAAGGGAGAAGTGTTTGTGTATTTAGTTTTAGGTGGTGGTTACGTAGGTGTGTGCAGTTGCCATAATTTATCAAACCGAATACCTAAATATGTGCATTTTATGTTAACTGTATCTCAGTAAAAACACAATTAGTTAATAATTTTAAATTGTTTATATTTTTAGATGGTGAGGCTTACCTTTACATAAACACACTGTTGTAGTCACTGTGGCTTCTTTGTGAAAAGTACTCTTTTAAAAGCAAATAAGTTTGTTATAAAAAGTCAGTGATGAATATTGATGGGGCTAATTTATAGGAACATTTTTCACACAATTTGATATTTTCTGTTATGCTTACACAAATTAACTTTGTGGACGGTTTTAAAATTCTTTTTAAAAACCTCTAGCTTTGTATGTAATGTAACGCACAGAAATTTACATAAAATACAGAATGATGAATAATTATAACAGCAAAAACCCAGTGACTATTAGTTGAGAAATAGAGCATTGCCAACATCCCAGGACCCTCCGGCCCACCCACATTTATTTTGCCAGTCATACCATTCTCTTAATATTTGGATAAACAGTTACTTTGACTTTTTAGTAACTACTTTTATACTTTTCTTTACACTTTTAGCCCCTAAATAATACATGTTCATTTATGTATGTCTGTTTTTGAACTTTATGTAGATGGAATGCTACTCCGTAATTTGGTGTCTTCTCTTACGATTATGTACTTAAGAATTTATGTTGTTGTAGAGGGTTTTTTCCCCATTGCCATATACTGTGTCATTGGATAAAATTACCACAATGGTATTTATACATTCCACCATTGATGGACATTTGGGTTGCTTCTAAACACGTATCCTGGTATTGAAGTGGAAGGTCAGTACCATCCCCACTTACGCTTCTGATTTTAATCCTGAGAGTCTCTTTTTTTTTTTTTTTTTAGTGTGTATAAAGGGTTGTCAGTTTCATTGGTCTTTTCAAAGAACCAACTTTTGGTTTTGCTGATTTTTCTCTCATTTTTCTATTCTCTATTTTGTTGCTCTCCTTCACGGTCCGTCCCTGTTGTTGCAAATGGCAGGATTTGCTCCTTTTCGTGGCTGAATAATAATCTGTTGTATGTATGGAGCAGAACTTCTTTATCCATTCATGTAGTGACGGGCACTCAGGTTGTTTCCAGCACTTGGCTGTTAAACAATGCCGCTGTGACCGTAGAGGCGCACACATCTTTTGGAGTTAGATTTTTTGTTTCCTTTGGATGTATTCCCAGAAGTGGAATTGCTGGATCAGGTGGTGGTTCTGTTTGTACCTTTTCGAGGATCCTCCGTGCTGTTCTGTGGTAGCCGTAGCAGTTCCCAGGATTGTCCGCAGTGTGCAGCGTTCCCTCTCCTCCGCGTCCACAGCAGCAGTTTCTATGTCTGGTCTTTGTCATGACGGCAGTTCTAACCAGCGTGAGGTAACCGCTCATTGCGGTAATAATTTGCATTTCCCTAATGCCTAGTGATGTTGAGCATCTTTTCCTATACCTGTTGGCCTTTCATCTATCTTCTACGGAAAAATGTCTATTTTGATTCTTTGCCCATTTTTAATTGGGTTATTTATTTTTGTTTTTGCTATTGAGTTTTTAAAAATTTATTGGAGGCAACATTGGTAATAAAATTATATAGGTTTGAAGTGTACAATTCAATAATAATCATCTGTGTATTGCATTGTGTTCACCAAAGTCAAATCTTCCATCACCATATATTTGACCCACTTTACCCTTCTATACCTCCCCCTCGCCCCCCTCCCTCTGGTAACTGCTAAACTATTGTCTGTTTCTATGAGTTTTCGTTTGTCTTGTTCATTTGTTCCTTTCGGTTTTATATCCCACATGTGAGTGAAATCATATGGTTTTCCTACATAGTTTTTATTCTGTAATCGCTCTCAGAAGAACCCAGCTGTTCTCATTCCATGGAAATTCCATACTGATCTTAAAGGTAGGGAGACAGTGGTCAAAAATTGTTATATTTATTTATTTTGTTAATTTAAAATATGTTACCAGGAAGTGTTAAGAGAAGGCACAGGAACCACAAAATTAACTTTTTATCATGTGTATTTCTAGGTGAACGTCTGTAATAGGCAAAGGGCAATCGGAAGATAAATTTGGCAGTGTTAATAGGCAAGCCCTCGCTGGAGTATTTTTTTTCTTTTTGCGAGCATTACTCTGCCACCAGTGAAGTCTCATTATTTCTAAGTGTCCTAATCAATAAGGTCATGAAAGATTGATTTCAGGAGCTGCCACTGTGTTTATGACAAGAAGCATATTGAGTCATTTATAGGAGTGGGCAGTAATTCTCCTGTTAACTAGCAAGTCAGGGAATCAGCAAGCCCATCTTACACGTCTTGAGGTGGCGAGGAAAACCTCAGTGGTGTCCATCACTGATGGAGGAGGAGACTTATATTGTTAATTGAATTTCCCTACAGAGAACAGAAATGTACCATCTTGTGGGGGGAAAGGGAGAAGTTGCAAATCTGTAGTCTCCAGTGTGTACGAATTAGTCGCATTGAATTTTTTCTCTGCTAAAGGCCTGAGATGGATATGCAGGATTGTCTTTAGAAAACATAAAATTGGTTACAGCAGCTCCTTCAGGATTGCAGTTACCACTGTTTCACATAAAAATACATGTATTTAAATATATATCATTTTAAAATGAAACATTTTAGTAGTTCTACTCGTGTGTGTTATAGAAAATGTGTAACACTAAACCTTTTCTTATTATTTATTGTGAACGTGATTTAAGAACCATGCAATATTCTGTCATATATGAGTATTGTAATTTATTTGGCTAATCCTCTAGTTGAGTGACCTTTAGATTCATAAAGCCTTTTTTAAAGAAAAATAATCTTTATTATATTTCTTAATTGTTAAAAACAAAATTAAGCAATACAGAAATATATAACAGAATAAGGGGATGCCCGTCCTGTTTCCCTCCTAGTCTCTCTTCTCAGATTTAACAACTGTTAAGAGTTTGGCAAATATCTTTCCATATTTTTTCTCTGTATATATATCCTGTGCATCTACATACACATTTTTTTCTCAGTAAAAAAAATACCATTCTCTCTGTATTCTTCGCTCCTTCTCTTCAGCTGGTAGCATATTGTGAGCATCACTGCACGTCCGCTCATGAAGATCTACCCTAGTTCTCTCTTTTTTCAATTAGCGGGGAGGTGGGGCGTTAAAAAAAAAAAAAGGCTACACGTGGCTTAAGAAGAATTAAGGAAATACAACAAAAAGAAAATTCCTCTTTTGCTTTACTCTGGGAATTCTTTTAAAGACTCTGTAGTACTCCACAGGGTAGTTGTACCAGTAACTTAATTTAACCGTTTCCCTATTGATGGGCATTTGTTTAGATCGTTTTGGGGATTTTGCTTTTTTTAAAAAAATCCTTCAGTGAATGGACATCTGGGTACATGTACCATCATGGATTGGGACTTATTTTCTGGAATAGATTTACTAGATGTGGAATGAAATTTTGATTTAAAAAAAAAAAGGCCAGATTATCCTTCAAACATATTAAAAAGCAAGTAACCATCTTAGCCAATATAACTGAGATCAGTAGTTGGTCGGTTAAGCCCAAAAGACAGACAAACCAAAGAAATCATGATAATAAAGCCTGTTAAGTTTATATTCATTCACCAGTTTTCTGATGTAGGAACAAGGCTTTTCTTTGTGAACAGTTCTCTTCTTTGGAATTCCATTTAGTCATTCTTACACGAGTACAAATTCCAAAATACCTCATCTACAAATTTCACACTTACCTTTTTTTAAGTGACAACAATCTGAGTTGATGATCAGTCCTCTAGATTTTTATAATCCCCACCCCCCGCGTAGTTTTTTCACTTGTCTCACTTAAACCTAATTTGCTGGCAGTTTTGTATGGCGGTTGCCATTATTGAATCTTTTCAAAGCTTTCAGCTTAGTTTTCATAGAAACTTTTTCCCTAATATGTTATTAGTTCACTTGCCATGTAGTTAAATGACATAATATGGTAAAGAAGCAATTGTCACGTACATATATTCTGTATATATGTCATATACATAGAACCTGCTTGGGTTAACACACGGAGGTAAGACTGTTCACTGGGATGTAGGCATCAGCCTGCATGTTTTATACAGGAAATGGAGAGTGTCCCTTAAGCCATCATTTTGGCTAGGTGGAGATCAGGTACACGTAAAACAATTTTGTGCTGTACTAATTTATAGGCCTTTCCATGGTTTTGCAAGCACCCCTTCCCACCCACCCTTGCCAGCATTAGGCATTAATCCACAATGTATTTTAAAGCTGGAAAATGTCAGCAAACAACAACAGGACGCTAGCATTTATTGAGCACCTACTGTTGTGATACTTTCTAATGTCATCTCATTAATTTATTATAGTAACTCTTATCATGTTATCTCATGTTATGCGTATATAAAAAATAAAGACATTGAGACACAGAGAGATTAACTAACTCGGCCAGGGTCACACAGTAAGTGGCAAAACTGCAATTCAAAAATATTTTTAAGATGTTTTTATTTGACATAATAAGTTAACTGCATAAATGAGATATTCAGTATTTCAGTGTTAGGTATTCACACAATAAGTCAACATTCTGGCAAAATGCAGTGGTCTCTTTAGTATACAAAATATTTTTCTTTCATGACTTACAGTTTATGAACATTTTATAAACCATATTCCATCAGTATATATTGAGCCTACAAGATATTTTCCTGTTTTATAAATTATTGGAAGAGAACCATAGAATGTTAGAAGTTAAGTAAGCTTAACTGTTATTTAGCCAACTCACCCATTCTCTCGTTTGTGAAGTGTGTGAATGAAATGTGTGGATGGTTCGAGTCTGCAAAGGCATTAACTGTATGGATTAAAATTGGAATTTCCTACACTCTTAGAAGAAGAGAGCATGGTCCTGGCATGGGCATGATAAACCAGTCTGTAGTTATAAACGTTACATTCATTTCTATAGTCTTCCTGAGCGTGTCTGCTCTAGCATGTTTTCATAGTACCAGTTAAGACGTGTATTTCTTTTTACATTGAGTTTTACCTTTTATTATAGGTAGAATCCGAACATAACTGAGGGAGGGAGACAGACAGACCACACACACACACACACACACACACACACACACCACCCACCCACCCACCCCAACAACACCAACTGTCTAAGCCATAGTTTCGGAAAAATATTTTATTTGATAACACTTAATTACGAGTTAACTTGAATTTTCACATACTCCATTCACAAGATGATCTTGCCATTGCAGTTCCCAAAGAAGAAAAACTATTCTTTACTCTATGCTGTTAAATTTTTCCTAGATGGAAAAATATTAGTCAATGGCAAAATTCGTTGAATAAAAATGGTATACAGATCTTGCTGAGTACCAGTATGAGTATTTCTATAGGACACATCTTTAGAAGTAGAATTATAAAATGCATGTCGCATCCAGCTTTTTGTGAGATGCTCTTCTTATCATCATTCGAGGTCCCGAGAACAGGGCGAAGTCCCGAAGCTCGTAGAGTGCTGTTCAGCTGAACGGCAGAGGACAGGGCGGTGTCCCGTTACCTGGGGATGCCGGCCAGGCAGAGCAACGCCGCGGGGAAGGGACCGTAGCAGCGATAACAGGGAGCCGAGGGCACGTGACGGATCCCCGTCGTCCTGACTGGAAATCTCTGTGGCAATATAAAGATCGGAAATTCTATTAGGAAAAGACGCAGCTTGCGTCATATCCTCTGGAAGCCTTCGCGAGCAGGCGGCCCCTTCCGTGCGTACGCACACCCCCGGCGCGGTGCCTTTGCTTTATAACCCGCCCTATGTTCAGCTCTCACAGTGCTCAACGTCAGCGTATTGTAGTGCCTCAGAATTAGGAGGTTTTTTAAAGTCAATGCAGGTGACTGGGTGGTTCTCTCTGCTTTTTGTTGTTTTAAATTTCTTTTTTATCATAAAACCCAAAAAAAAAGGTGCTTTGGGACCACCACAGACTTAACCTCCACCAGTAATTTCGAGATGCGGCTGGGGTTGAGAATCATTGCTATACCAGAATTGTTCATTTGCTTATTGTCTTCTTATAGGATTGTGGAGTCTTTAAGGATCCTTTCGTGTCTGTGTCCCTAGAAGCTAGCCCAGTGTCTTATATTACTAGATACTCAATAAAAACTTTCTGAAGAGACCACAAAATTAATGAATGGATGAGATTTTTCAGTTACCTAGGAAAAGGATAAAAAGTAAGCCAATGGAGTTTGTATATATAAAAGGTTTTTAGAAAAAGATTCACTGTTCTACTTTCCTTGAGGATAAAATGAGAAATGGGCCAAAATGCACAACTTTGTAGATTATACATTAGGAAGACTGTCTTGCCTGTACATGTCACAAAGCTATATTAATAAATAGATGATTTATGAAGGGTGTGGACTTCCTTTCAGAAGATGGGTAGCTAGAAATTTTGACCTGTACTCTGGAGATTTAAGCCAAAGCCATCCGTGGTGTGTGGTTCTAGACTTTGGAGCCAGGAAAGAGTTGGTGGGAAAAGTTAGAGTAATTTGGTTCAGCCCTGGGGTGAACCACCTGAGACTATGGAGTATTTATGTGCGGCTATTCTAGTGTATTCTGGGTCTTAGGTGTGAAAATAGGGCTGAGCATCTTGACTGATGGCAAAGGCAAAGACAGGGCTGAAACAGAAGAAGCTTTACTTTGGAGAAACAAGCAAACGGAAACTGGCAAGCAGATTGGGTCAAGAGGTTAAGTTAGAAAGAACTAGGAGATGACTCGAGTATTGTTGAGCTAGCGCCCTCTTTTCCTCACATTGGGTGTGTTTCGGGGTAGGAATGGTAGTTTATAAAAGGAACTATAGAAGGTTTAACATATAAATAATATTCTATTAAAAACAGCACTGAGCTAACCAGTTGGAAGAACTAAAATGGGTATACAAATCCTTGCGTTTGTCTTTGATTTTATACTTGCATGTTTTACAAAATGAACCTAGTGGTTTTGACTTCAGATATACTGGTACAATATGAATAAAGCCGTGTCAGTTTTTATTTTAGCTGGTGTGATCAAGGTAAAATACACAGATTCATTTATTTTCAGTTGTATAGCAGAAATATCTCCAGTCTTCTGAAGACTTCTCCAGTCTTTCAAAAAGGTCTTTCCAAAACATTTCATGTATTCAAAATATTAATCATAATAAATCCACTAGAAAAAATTGACTTTATGTTTCTTTATAGTGTAGCATAAATTGCCTTATATAAAATAATTGATATTTATTGTGGACCATAAGAAGTCCTTGGTTTTGGACTTTAATATATTTCTTACCATGTCTTGAAGTGATCTCCATTCCGTTTTTGTAAACACTTTTTTACATATTTAGAAATAAAAAAAATTTAATATATCTGTCCTTCATGTTAAAAGTCATCATTAAACTTTAAATATAGATTAACCCAGGGATACAAATGTAGGAACTATAAACATTTATAGACTGTCATAAAAATTCAGCCAGCAGTATTCTATCCCTATAAATGTAAAAAAAGTAACCTTATAACTCATAATTAGAAAATAATAGAATTTGGTTTGCAGTGCCATCTTAATTAAAAGATAACTTCAAGTCTTCAAGTTGCGAAGAACTGGACTAGACTTGAATGATCATTATGCGCTGGACTTGCACAGCTTTTCAGGAAAGCTGTACGAAGAAGTAATGACAAGTGCGTGCCATAGAACTGAGGCAGCGAAAGAATGGGATTTATTGAAATGTTATAGGAAATTAGAGTTACAAATTTCATTCCGTACTCTCTCACTTAAAATCATTGAAAAACCAGAAGTTAATTCAGGTTAACAGAATTTGAAATTCCGCTGTAATTAAAAACCGTCCTTTAAAGAGAAAGTTTTGCCCGTTTTCTCTGCAGGTTTCTAATTCTTCTGTCTCTCATATTACTTACTCATGCTTCAACTAAGTTGCAACAATATCTTTGGTGCCTGTGTTTTGAAAACTGGTGACAACACTTATGACCTCCCAAAGCTGCTCCCTTGGTGACCACTAATGGTTTATCTAGTGTCAAACAAGATCTTTGTTGTCTTGATTTTAGATAAATTTGCAGCCCGCTGCCTCACCAGTCATGATGTCAGTTGTTTACATTTCAGCAAAATGTTTGTCGTAACTTTCAAATACAGGGGAACTGTAGACAGACTGTGTTTATCACGTTGTAGAGACTGTCAGAAATGGTTGGCCTCGACATAACTGAGTCGAGCTCAGCGTTTACATTGTAATCTGTGAAGTGTCAGCCTGCTCTCTCTAGTGACCGGTTGCAGCGTGAGAAGATGAGAAACACAGAATTTTCATACTAGTTGCCACGTGTTGCTCTCAATTAATCTTTTGAAAAAAATGTATTTTATAGACAATGGCTGGAGGACGCGAAGAAGCCATTCCGCTGTTGGAAATGGTAATGTTACTATTTTGGTTAATGACCGTCTTCCAAAAGTGAGGCGTGGACGCCATGTGCCCGGTGTTCCCTGTGGTGACGTTCTCCCTAGCATCTCCAAGTTAGGCCAGAGGGGCGTGCCGGCCGGTGGATGGAGGGGGAGCCCTTGGACAGGAGGATGGCCCTTGGCTTGCCCTGTGACCTCGTCAGCTGTTACAGCCAGTTAAAGCTGGTTCTCAGTTCCAGAGATGCACTCAATCATTTATCGAGCGTGGGTGACGGAGCGGATGTATAAATCAATTCAGTGTTGCTTAAGATACATCCACCTATAAGTAGGTGCTAAGTAAACGTTGAATTAACTTAGGACGTGGCGCTCCTGCGTAAGAACCCTGGCATCCGCGGCCTCCCGCGCTGGTTCCATTGTCCCTCTCCTCCAAGGGCATCGGCGCTCGCCGATCGGGACAACATCCTCGGAATCGTGCCTGCACCTTTGTGCCTTTCTGCATGTCCTCGGGATGTCGCTTCCGTTACGGGCCCCCGTTTCCTCTGCTTATGTGTGTCACCCGTTTTCTTCAAGATCACATTCAAGATGCATTTCCTTTAGAAAACCTGTGATTAATTCGATCCTTGACGGCTTAGAGTGTCCCATGAGTGAGTGGTACAGGCCCTCGGGATACTTAAAGCAAAAGAACGAGTGATAGATTCACGATTGAAAAGCCAACATGAGCTTGCAGATTTAACAGACAAAAAATACAGTGAACAAAGAGGAAAATGTGTCATGCAAAATACTCGTCGTGGAGCTCGATTACTAGTCGCGTACTCATCTTAACTGCCAGTGTGATCACCACTGTGACAAGGGACGGCATTCTTTCCCCGGGTGTGCCGTTACCTGCACGTCCGGCCGGGGAGCGCCCGCTTTCCTCGCCTGTGGAGCAGTGGCGTGGCGCTGAGGGCTCTTGTGCCCTCGGGCCTTGGACTCGGAGATAAGGGAGGTGCCAAGCTTGACCTCTGGCTGGAGCTCCTGGAAGGCCGACGGAGCCTGAGGAGCGCGCCCGTGCCGCCAGCCTCCAGGTGTCCCCTCACCCCTGCGGACGCGGTTTGAAGTGCCGGCTCGACACTTTAAGGCTGTGTTCGGGTGCACGTAAACGCCCTCATTCCGGCTGCTTTTTGTTTTCCTTCGTTTTCTTTCAGAGAAGTTTTCCGATTTAGGGTTTGTCTTGCCTGTACTACAACCAGAATGCGGTATTTGGAACCTAAACGTGTCTGTGCTTCTGCATCAGAAGAACATTTTCTCCACTGGTCGATCACCTTTGCTGAGATGTTATGTGCAGTGACGTTGACTGTGACAGTTAAGCCCAGTCGCTGACTTCAGAGCACCTGTTCTGTAGGTTTTAGTTTGAACCCTTACCATGGTGTTCGCTTTCTCACGGTTCGTCATGCTGGTTAATGTGAAGGCGTATCGTCGTAAAGTTCACTCTACCTTTGAGACACATTAAGAGATGTTTTTAATTTTACAGGCGAATGTTGAAACTGAATAGTTTGAGAAAGAAATCATTCCCGTATTTAAAGCGGCAAAACATAAATGAAGAAACCCCCACCTAATGAGCGTCTCTGGAGCCTGCTGGGACAGCAGCAGAGTCAGGCAGGGGGGGCTTTAAGTTGTTATCAGGCTAAACAGGACAGCCATTGTGGGATTTCAAGACAATGCTTATGTCATTCAAAGAGAATTTGAATGTTTCTGTTTTCCTCTGATTGCCCAAAGCACAATTACAGAAAAGCACACTATGAAAAAGAAAGTTTTTAGCAAGCAGGATCAGACGTCGATGGGATCTCGGAACAGACCCACCATTTCTCCAACCCCAGAATATTAAATACTTGTTAAAATCATCAGCGAATAACAGTTAAATACAGGGTTCAGTGAGAGTGTGCAGTCCAGGAGCAGATGTCAGTGAGGACGTTTGAGTTCCAGTGAAGCTGAGATTTGACGCACAGGGAGGCAGTTTTGTGCAGTGTTGCAGACAGAGAGAACGGGCACCTGCAGAGGCCCAGGGAAGCACCGAGGTATGTGTAGTGCCGTAGTCATTGGTAATAACCGGGACACAGAAAGGTGGATGGGAAGGACTGGGGCCGGAGAGGCGATCAGGACCAGATAACGAAGGGGCCAGGTAGACAGTTGGAGCCACTGGGGATTTCAGGTGAGGTTTGCTGTTGCTTTTGCAAAGCTCCTTCAGGCTGCAGTGTGGTGAGTAGATTGTAGGAGGCCAAGCTTGTAGCAGGAAAGCCTGTTAGGAGGCTATTTTGGGTATTGAAGTGAGAAGTGGCCGGCTGAAGTAAGGTGGCAGTCTGAGAAATAGATGCATTTGAAAGTATTTAAAAGACAAAATCAGTATTGGCTGTGAGGAGTAAGAGAAAGGAAGAAGCTAAAAATGGAGTGGATGATGATGTCTTTCAGATCAGGTTTATAAGAGAGAAAAATAATAAATTCCATTTTTGACATGTCGACATGCTTGTGGGACGCCGAGACGGTGCGTCAGATGCCGAGTAGAGTGTTAGCTATGACATCCTGGGGTTCGGAGTAGAGGTACAGCTTTGGGTTACGAGCCGCGGTGTAGTAAAGGAAACAGTAGAAATGGATAATAATCGATAGAATAAGATAAAGGTAGAGCAGAGGAGAGAGACCCGAGGAATAATATTATTTACTGCAGAGATTGGCAAAATCCAGCCCACAGACCAAAGCTGGCCCGCTGCCAGTTAACGGCCCACAAACGAAGAATGGCCTTTACATTGATTACTGATTACCTTTTACATAATAGCCTTGATTTTGCCTCTTAACCTGCATAACTTAAAATCTTCACTATCTGGTTCTTCAAGAAAATGCACGCTGACCCCTGATTTAGCCAAAAGGAGACAAGCCTTCAAAGACAGAGAAAAATGTTAGCAAGCACAGCGGGGAAGTCAGAGGGGTGAAGAGTCCAGTGAGCCGAGGGGAAAGATACGGTTTTTCAGATAGACAGGGAAACTTTGGGTCCCGTCGGCATGGGAAGCTTACGCACCGATGCATCTATTCTGCTTCAAATACAGAACAGTACTACTCTAAAAGAAAACTAAGAGGTTTAGTCAGGTCGAAAACAAAGTTGGGATTTCCGTTGACCAGAAATGGGATGAAGAACACGAAACAGAGCAAAGGGCAGATGATACTCCCTGTCCAGAAGCTCTGTGGTAACTGGGGTTGGGCTCCTGTGGACTAGAACGTTGCTCAGTGCCCCCATACAAAGCCATGTGTACACCTAAGGTCAGACCTTGGGGTGGGAACTTTTCCACTCGTGATGGAGGTCGAGTAAAGACTGCTGACCTACCCAGCGCAGCTTATAGGAAGCTTTAGGCCTAGGCAGGAAGAGTACATGCAGCCACCTGCCTGCTCAGCAGCTGAATCCGAAATATTTCCAGAGTCATTGCTGGAGCCCCAACCTCTGAATTGTCATTTACGTGACCTGGAGTCCTGGGGAAGCAACTGTGAAGCTGTTAGATATGTGAGCATAAGGGGAAAGAAAGAAAAAAACAAAAAATCTCTCATTCCAACGTGCCTGCAAACCAGAATTGCAGACATTCATAAATCAATTGTTAGGAAAGATTGCCATGAAACAGTTTTTTAAAATGGAAAAAATTTATAACTAATAATTTTACAGGACCACCTGAAAAAGGATTTTAAAGAAATGCGTTTCATGTGCTGAAGGAGATAAATGAAAACATCCATTTAAAATCAATAGGAGAGTATGGAAAAATACGCAGAAATAAAATAATAGGTAAATGAAAAGAACTAAAAGCGAAAATGTGAATCTAGTTTTTGAAATTAAAAATAAACTCAACAAGGTAAAATAGAGCCTGGACGTGGACAGAGAGAGAATTAATAGCTTCGGAGGTAATATTTAGAAATATACCCAAAACACACAGCAGAAAAAACAGCTTAAAAGAGTGCAAGAATGGTTAAGAATTATAGAATGTAGACAGAATTTATTTGGAGTTCCGGAAGGAGAGCATGGAGAGAAAAGTGGAGTTAGTGTTTGACACTGAACACTCGAGGGTTTTTAAGAATTGAGGAAGGGCATGAATTCACATCAGACTGCAGAAGATCGAAGAGAAGAAAATATTTAACAGAGTAGAGACAGATTATCTAAAAAGTTCAGTTAGACGGATAGCGAACTTCTTGTCAGCAATAAGAGACGCCAGAAGACAACAGAGCAGCATCTTTAGAATGTGTAATACCGACCAAGAATTTTGTACCCAGTGAAACATGATTCAAGAATGAAGGCAAAATGAAGATATTTTCAGACGTGTAAAGACAAAGAAATAGAATTACTTTAGGCCCTCACTAAAAGAACAATTAGAAGGTTTAATTCAGCAAGAGGAAAATGAATTCAAAGAGAAGGCATGGGATATGGGAAATTGGCAAGCCTAGATATTGTAAAAATACGTCACTTTGTTTCATTAACCATTGACAATGTTAAAAAAAAAACCCTACATTTTTACATACCAAAAAAAAAAGGAAGAAAAACTAACCCTTTCATTCATGATTAAATAGAAGGAGAGCATGTGATTGGGAGTTAAAGTATGCTAAAAAATGATAAGATAAATCACTGAAATGGTAAGGTAAGAGTTGAGGAAAATGAAGATTTTTCATTAGGTTACTAGTCCTATGAATCAGTTACTCAGGGATAATGTCATAAGTTTGTATTCTAGACCATGGGTTCAAAATTAGACAGATCATACAGCAGGCCAGTGATATCCTCAGACGTCGAGCCTTGAAAATCAGCAGCAGGCAAAATTAAAACAGTGGTAAATTAAAATAGCACCTAGGTAAGGAATGCCTTTTTTGAATTACACATAGAAAATCCAACTTTACCAAAAGTAAATTATACCTTACAGTCATGTATTTGCTTAGTCAGTATTAATATGACCAGTACCTGTGTTTAATTTTTCATAATTTAAGGGCCTCTGATGGATTATTCGAACGGTCTGAGTCTCCTGGATCTTTGCCGGTGTAAACCTGTAGTTAACAGAGGCATTCATGTTTCTTCCTGAGGTCTTGGAAAATCAGGTTGCCATTTTCATTTCATTTCATAGATACACTCTCAAGTCTCTGCATAAAGGATAGAAGACTCCAGAAACTGTTAACAGCTGTCTTAAATATCCCAAAAAGTACAGAACGAACAGTTCTAAATAGAACATGGACTCTCCTCTTTTTCTCTTTCCGAGTATCATTTAAAAAAAGTACAGAGACAAAAATAACTTTGTAGTAAGGTGTAAATAATAAGTGAAAATGTTTTAAAATACTCAGATATATGTTGGTCTTGTCTCTAATGGAATCGCCCATAAAAAACCTAGTGATCCCAGTGAGACCATCTCCCCAGGAGTAATGCTGTCTGTCTTTGGGCTCTATAATGCTTTGTCTGCACCTCTTCTAGGGCAGGCACCAGTTTCTGCCTTAGCGAACAGCTCCTTCTTCCGCCTGCGTCTCTTCTTATGGACACTGGTCTCCTTGAGGTCCCAGGCCACGGCTGGCTGTCCTCCCCAGGGCAGACAAGCACAGCCTGTACACACAGCACACGAAGTTTGCAGGGGTGGCTGTTTCCTACATGTGAGCTTTTTAAAAAAAAAAACTCTATAATAGTGCAAAGCATTTATAGTATGTTTCTGCATGTTGTCTTGCAAAGCTATGAAAATTTTACAAATTTGCTGGTAAACTAAAGTGTTTGAATAATTGGGCCATAAAGGTAAGTAAGATTTGTGTGAGGCCGATTGTATTGATATTTCGAAGGAAATTCAAACTATATTTAATATAAAAGGGTCTCATTCCAGTCCTGACAGTCATTTCAATCTTAGGAGAGTCTGGAATTGATAGCATATGCGAGGTAACTGAGGTGGAGAGGTTAAGTGAATTCACTCTGAGCACACGCAACAATTGGGACTTCTGATAGTTGATTTATGCACCTTTTTTTTTTAACCGACTCTGAGACACTAAAGAGGAAAAGTATATTATCCTTCCCAGCATCTGTGGTTAACATGCTGTAATTGTTATTGTTCATGGCGCACACACACACACACACACACACACTGCGATATGGCATATATTTGCTTTTGAAAAATAGTAAGCAGCAATGTCTCTTCTGTGCTCCCAGAGCCTCTGATCATAGTTCCGTTATAGCATCTACCATGGAGTCATGGTGACTTGTTTGTCTTTCTAACACGGACCCACCTCAGTCCTGGCATTGGATGGATGCCCAAAAATGCTTATCGAATGAATGAATGAATGAGTCCCTGAATGTGATTTAATTACCTTTGGAATCTGGGTCCTTCAGTTTGTTTATATTTTCACATTTTTTTTTTAATTTACTTTTTAAAATTGAAGACATGGTTTAAATTCCCTCTCCTCCCCCATTTACCTCCCCTCTACCTCTCCTCTCTGGTAACCACTAGTCCATTGTCCATGGTCATGAGTGTCTGTCTGTTTGTCCTGTTCATTTGTTGCTTTTAGGTTTATATCCCACATATAAGTGATATCATGTCATTTTCAACTTTTTCTGTCTGGCTTATTTGGCTTAGTATGATTATTTCAAGGTCTATCCATGTTTTCACATTTTCTAAAGCATAAATTCTGAACTTGCTGATTATTAATTGGCTCTGATTCCCACAAAGGATAGTCAGTGGCTGTTCTGGAAACCAGAAACTCAGTACTTCTGTGGCCTCAGTCTTGGAAACATACTGGCTTCTGTGAGAGAGAGAAATGTGTCAGTCTATATCAGAACCTAGAATCAGAGACTTTGGTCTGATTCTGAGTTTTCCTCGTTTTGTGCAAATATGTATTTCTGATCTATTAAGACTTTATAACTCTAATCCTGTCAACTGAGTCCGAATCTTTTGTAGATTTGGTTTTATAAAACGTTTCCATAAATTGTTTTTAGACACTTTTTAACATTTTAAACTACTTTATCAAGATATAGTTTACATAGCATACAGTCCACTTATTTAAAGCGCATACTTCATTGTCTTTTAGAGTAGTCGCAGTTATGCATCCATCGCTGTAATCAATTTTAGATCGTTTTCATCACCCTGAAAAGAAATTGTGCACACCTTAGTCATCGCCCCCTAATCCCCCATCCACCTAGCATTTTGTTAACATTTACACTTATAATCGAAATACTAATTTCCTACCCTGTCTTAGTATAAAAATCAGAGGTTCACATTGTGTGTGTGTGTGTCAACCATCTATTTCTCTGTATACACCAGGTTTTCACATCTTACTACAACTTTATATGTTTATATGAGTTCCAAATTTAGTATTTGGAAATTATCGTTTTACTCCTTTTCCTTCCAGGTATAAAGCTTAAAGATTAGTGTATTATTTGAAGCGCAACCATTGCCTTATTGACAGAATCAGAATCAGCAGTCTTAACTGACTCACTGCCAGTGAATCAGTGATTGTACAGTGATTAAAGAGATCTCTCTCCACAAATTCGAATGGGAATAAATCATACTGGGTGAATCTGTCTCTTGTAGTTTATATTTGTTTTTGACCTAAATTGTTTTTTTCATAGACTTAGACAATTATGTTAGTCACAAAGCACTTGGGATAGAAAGTCTGTGTGAATGATAAGTTACGTTTTACCCTGAGTCCATTTTGATGAATAGAAATATTATGTAAATTACTGGTCAGAAAGACCTGAAACGACTTATCTGTGCAATTTACACTAAACTCTTGCTGGCATAGAGCATTTTCTGAATTAAAATCTCTGTGGGCAAGTATTAAAATGCATAATGTACTTATGAATGACACATGAACAGCCTCCCAGTCAAAGTCAGTGACAAACAAGTTGACAGTCTAGTGTACCAGGGACATGTTAGGCTGCCGAGTCTGTTTGATAGAGGACTTTGGGTTTGCCTGCTATCTTTGTATCGAGCGACACAGAAACAAATTTAATAAATTTCTTGTCTAATTCAAATGAGAATTTAGGTAAATCGGTGATGAGTCTCTGTGGCTTCTTTGAGATCTTTTGTGGACCCTTTGCTCAAGTCGTAGCATTTATGTATTCTTGTGGTGCCTAATTGTAACATGAGGGACGTAAATGGATTACTAAAGTTTAACTCTGAAGGGTTGACTCCTCTTATCACTTTGATTTATTAAGTAATAAAAATTACTTCTATAGTTTGGTTACCTCAGATCAGTAAACGTAGTTTTAGAGCGCCTTTCTGATTAAAGCATTCCCTCGTGAGAGTACAGCAGTGCTTCGTGACCTTGCTTTCACTGAGTTCATATCCTTACATATTTGCGAATGGAAACTCATGATATCAGACTGGAATGCTGGACCACGAACGTCATGAACTTGTGGGCATGTCTGTTTTATCTGTCCCTAGCACCTAACGTAGCATAGCGGTCACTTGGTAAATGTTCGTTGAATAAATGAATGAAAACCCTAAGCCCCAGTGGGCAGTAGGGCAGTTCATGCTAAAGTACTGGATGGTTAATGTCCTGGCCAGCATCCAGTCAAGAAAATAGTAACTACTCTAGGCAGTTTAAAAAAAAGAGGTATTTAAAACAGGATTTTGTAACCAATGATAGGGTAGGCTGGAGGAGCTAAAGGAAGTGGGTGATGGTATACGGAGAGCAGTAACTGCAGGAGATGAATCCCGCTGGGGGGAGAGTGGGTGCAGCCAGACCTGTGAGTCCCCTCTGCCCGCCGGCAGCGCCGGAGCTCTGCACCTGCCCCTCTACCAATACTGTTCCGAGTGGTTGTAATCTGCATGCTGTAACTTGCGACTTTAAGTTCTGGCACACTGTTCACAGGGCAGAGCAGTTTGTATGGAATGTGGTTCTCTGTGCAGCTTGGTATTTCATATATTTAGGGACTGCAGTCTTCTGATTTATTTCTTTTTAGGCATGGAGGTGTTTTATTAGTACAAAATATGCATTTATTAATTCAACAAAAGTACCTACTCAGTGCCAAGCACTATTGTAGATACTAGGATTATAAAATGATTTTTAAACCACAACTTATAATATATAAATAAATCTATCTGATTTACACTCACATCTTCATGTAAGTACATTCAGACCATGTATATGGTGTGTAACCTTCAATAGAAAATCTTATCTTAAGTTTTGACTTGCCGGTTTGCTTTGTAATCATCCTAGTTCTTTCTATCAAGTCGTATTCTTTTTTTTAAAAGGGTAACATAACTGCATATGTGCTGCAGTCCGCTGACTGTTAGGTAGTAGCACTCACAGTCCATCTGAAATCCGATAACTGTATTTCTTGTATGATTGCAGTGAAAGGCGACTTTCAGAAATAGGTTTACGTAATTAGAATGCACATTCTGAGAAGACACAATCGTGTGTGGGGCAGCCGATAGCTTGCAGAGCTTAAATACGCGTTGCAGCTGAGCTTATGGATGCTGGCTAAGGCTTGGGAAACATGAGCACAAGAACATACAAGAATCATCATTAGATTCTAGCCTCCTCTTTGGACAGTTCCACGTTCGATCTCTTCCGTGCTCTGTGCTTTGGTACAGACTGCAGTGGCCTCTGATGTATTTCCTGCTGCTGCTTTCAGAGAAAAGATACCAAAACAACATCTACAGAACCTTTAGGGAATAGTGGCACCTATGTGGTGACGCCACAGGAATCCTTAATAAGTTCAAATTAAGAAGAACGAAAAGGAGGTTTTTTGTTCTGAATACATGGCAATCAATACACGATATCCATCGGAAGAAAAATTGCCTTTCCTAGAAAAAGTAGTATGTCCTATTCCTCCTCCTCCTCCATGTTTTACTCCTTGATCTTTTCCATGGAATTGAGAGCTTTGAATAGCGATGGCTAATTAGCGACAAATGCATTGAAATTTGTCCACCTTTCAATTCTGTGTACAAATGCCCAGTTTGAGCCACTGTTCCATTCACCAGGATTATGTATTAAAAAGTTACAACGGTTTTAAGTGTCTTAACTGGGCATTCTGAAAGGGAGGCATGTGAGCGCTCCCTGTCTTGCCCTGCGTGCCCCCCGGTCTGTGACCGCCACACGCTCATTGGCACCTCGCTTTTCCATGACCGTCATTGGATTCCTTATACGCCCACTTTACCCAGCTGAGTGCTAAGCTCTTTCGTGCAGGAGACACTGATCCTATACCTGACAAGTCTGTACCCTTTCTGCCTTATGCCTGAATAGCGATTGGTAAAACTGACTCTTCATTTTCCCCGTTGCCCACATTCAGTCAGTAGCCAAGCCTGCGCTCTTACCTGTAAGTGCAGCTTTTTCCAGCATTGTGCCTCTCTATTGGGATTTTCATCATTGGCATTGGGTCTCCCCTCCCAATCATTTTCAGTTGAAATACAGTAACCTCCTCCTTGAGTTCTTTGTTTTTTGTCTCTACCCTCTCTCGTCTATCCTCCATAGCTTCCAGAGTATGCTTTCAGAAGTGAAAATCCAGGTGTGTCACACTCTGCTTTCAAACCTTTTGACAGCTCCCTCTTGATTTAGAACAGGATTCAGACTGTGTTAGCATACGAGGAACCCTGACAGATCTCTTCCTTTTCACCCCTTCGCATCATCTCTCAACATTTCCGCCCTCGCATGTCGCACTTTAATCATTTTCAATGGCTTATCGTCCCTCAGATGGGCCTCGCATGCTCTTATCCCCTACACCACCTACTAGCTCTGCCCCATCAGTCCATCCGCCTGCCCCCACCCCACTCAGACATATCCACCCCTACCCCAGAAGCACACACTTTTCCCTAGATGGCATCTGGTCTTTTGAGGCTTAATTCTGGTGCTCCGTCCTTTAGGAAGTATTCCCTGTCATTCCCCTGATCGTCACCTTAACCAGATTAGGTACCTACGATGTAAGCCAGCAGTTTAAGCCTGTGCCTCCGTCACATACAGGACTTCTTACACTGTGTCACACTAATCTGTTTTCGAATCTTTTTCAGTAGAATGTAAAGTCCTTGAGGGCAGGTCCTGATTATCTGTGCCACTTAGCAAGAACCAGGCACGTAGTTGGCAGGGAGTAAATGTGTCTTCAAATAATTTGAATATGTTTTTTTTTGTTTGTTTGTTTGTTTTTTTACTGGTCTACTAGTCTGTTCCTTGACTTAAGGCAAACGAATGCCTAAACATTCAAGACATGTTTTTCTGAGCCAAATAGTTCATTTTACAGAAATGGCCAACTTGGCAGATTTGGTGATGCCAAGAAAGAGTAAGAGTAAGTTCTGAGAATTACATCACAAAGTCAGTCTACTCAGAGAGAAAAACTGGTGTTGTCTCGAAGTGTTGCAGTACTAACAGTGACTCATTGTTCCATTGTGTTTGCTTTCATTTACATATCCGAAGTTTTTAATACTTATATCAAGGACCAGAGAAGCTAGAAAATAGACTTCTATCTCAAAAAAGCCTATAATTTAGTTCATTTATTTATTGAATACAAAATACACATATTAGTTATTAGATAGGTTTTTCTTTTTGCTATCCTTAGATCTGGTTTTCTAAAGTAACCAACTCTATAGTTCCTTATACATATTCTAAGTACTAGGTAATTTGCTGACTTGATAGAGCAAGCTTGTTCACATATATATGAACAAGACAATGAATTACAAAATATACTATAAAAATCTGGTAAGATTACAGAGCACATAACATTGAACAAACTCCCCAGAATGGCCACCTTAAAATATTCTGTGGCACATCTCTGCCTCATCTAATGTATTTAACTTTCATAAAGGAATTTTAGATCATTTTCAAATTCATTCTTAATCTGAAATTCTTCAGCGCTGTACTGTTTTGTCTCACTGCATTCTTAGCTGCTGGAGTGATGGCCCTTCGCAAAGCTTCAGTCGCCTTTCTCTCACGAACAAAGCAGAACCGTTTCCGACCCAGTTGGTAGCACGTAATGTGCACGGTGCGATCGTCCCGTCCAGGGGAAGTTCCCAGCACGCGCTCTGCAGCCTCCCCGCTCCTGCGGACGTTTTCAGCTCAGAGCGACGGTCGTGCTTTCCAGCGTACACCGCGCGGAGAGGCAGCATCGCGCGGAGGTTGAAGCTCAGACCCTAGAGTCAGGCGCACCCGGGTTTGAGTCCTGGTTCAGCCCTTACGGTTCCATCATCTTAAAGAGGTTGCTCGTCTCCTCCGAGCGTTCGTTCCCGGTGTAAATGGGAATGGTACCGGCAGCAACCTCTTGCCGCCGTCGTGCGTGTTACATGAGACGGTGCCCGCACGGCAGCACGTAGGACGGAGCCTGGTGTTCATGTGCGCGTGCTCAGCAGATGCTGGTGATTTTTTTTTTTTAGGTGCTAAGCATGTGGAAAATAGCAATAATTAAGACAGTTATAGGCTCGTCCCTTTTAGACAGTTAAACGAGTAGTTACGTACGATAAAGGGTGATGAGTGTTTGAGGGAAACACTGAAGTGTTCGTGCACGGGAGGGGGCGTGGGAGGGGTCCGAATGCAACGCAGAAGCCGGAGAAGGCCCGCTGCGGAAACAACTTGGAGCCTGAGCCCGACGGTGAGAAGGTCGACTCTTAGCTAAAATGCGGGTATTTAAGAGAGAACTCAGAGCCTACCGTAATTTTGAGATGTCACGGGAGATCACTGGATATGTCCCCTCAGGAACAGTAAGGGTCTGCCGTCAGGGTGTCCCTTAGCCCTGAACGAACTGAGATGGAAGTGAGATGTGAGGTCCAGAAGAAGCAAGAGCCTTCGATGACAACTGCTAGGTCCTTAGCTGGGGCTGGGGGCGCAGTGTGAAGAAGGCGTGGTGGTTGCTGACCTCTGTGCCGCTCAGTTCGTTTAACCCTCTCAGCGACCACTGGGGTGGGAGCTTCGCGCCCTCATTTACGAACGAGAACACGGAGGCGTCAAGAGCGTAAGTCATTTGCCTGACGTTCTGGAGCTAAGGAGAGGGAGTCGGTGTTCGAACCATGGCGGAGTCACCCCACAGGCCTCGCTGACCTACCGTTTTCTGAGCAGTGGCTGCGACCGTGGCCCATCTGGAGCCGGGGGACCGCATTTGTTCTGGGCTGCAGCCGCTAGGGCGAGAACTATTTTGCAGTCCCTCGCGTCACAAAGTTAGCAGCCCTCAGCGGTCCTTCTGCCCGTTTCCTGCCATACGCCGGTCATTTCATTTCCGCCCGTCTCTCTCAGATCCCTGCCTCCCCGGCCCTGCCGTGAAGGCCTCCTGGCCTCCTGGTGTCCTGTGCTCCGTTCTGCGTTCACACGGAACCTCTTCCTAGGATCTGTGCATTCGTTATCCACACGATAACTTGACTTTCCCACACTGGGGTGGTGTGGGCCTGCATGCTGGCTGGAAGCTGAAACCTGTGGCAGAGCTCAGACTAAATAGAGGCTTTGGGTAAATATAAATTGACCATATTTCTCTTCAAATGAACTTGCGTATTCCTTATAAAGGGATTTATATTTGCTTTCTCATAAAGAAATAAGATTTTGTAATGATCTGGTGTTCTCCAGACTTAATGACGACTGCCTCAAATAAGCAGACTTTTAAACATTTTACTTCACCTTTAATAAAGGTCTTACTCTCACTGGTTAAAAGCAGCAGCGCAGAGCAGCTCTGCTGTTAGGATTCAGGAGGCGGCATTGACTCGTCAGTAAACATTGCATCATGTTCGCTTTAGCCAAATCAAGAAGAAAGGCCAGATATTCTTAAAAGCCTTTCACACTGTTCTCCAGCTAAGAAAGTGTCACTTGCAACATCTCGAGGGAGATTAGGCGCCGTGCGTGGTTAGGGTCCTCGCCGTGCCCAGAGCGTGCGTCGGCGCGGTCACCCCATCGTCTGCTCGCTTCGGCGTTCTTCCTTGCCACATTTTGCATCGCTGTCCAGCGGAACAGATTGGGCACTGTTTCTGGCTCCTGTTTTCCCGGCATGCATTTTAGATGCTAGAGAACAGGAGGGCATAAACCCAGGTGCCAGCCCCGGATGACCCACCTGGAGAACACTGCCGGCGCTAGCACCGCCCCGCTCGTCGCCTGTTAAGCAGACTCAGGGCCCCCGCAGGGTCGTTCCTGACATCAGTCGCAGTCATCTTTGCCAACGCCGCATCTCAAGGCTCTTCACCGACCGCTGCTCGAAGGGAACCTCGCCGTGACTCTGCTCTCATGGCCTCCAGTGGAGGAGGCGCGCCCTGCACCTGTGCTGAAGCTGGAGGCAAAGCTGGCATTCTGGGATGGAAAGGTTTTGAAAGACTGCCCCAGCCGCGCAGGTGCCGAGGGCCAGTGGGGACCGGAGCTGCAGGCCACCTGGCTCTCATGTGACCTGGTCCCGCAGTCCTCCCTCCCCCAGGCCCCCTGCTGTGCGCACGTCCTCCCCATTTCCTGCCAGGCTCCAGAACTGCTCCACCAGGTAAAAGGACTGCTCAGATTTCAGCCTCACGGAATCTAGTTAGCTCTCATTTCCTTTGTATTTACTTGTAATGGTCAGACTTGGCATGCCTTTACGTTCTCAGAGTCTGGATTATTTCAAGACAGTTTTTTTTAGCAGCTAGTAAGCACTAATATGAGAGAGCTCAGGGTCCCTCCTCTAGTGCTAAAAGTTATTTTGCGTTGTCTTCAAAATAGTGTTGCTGAACGCAGCGTGGTATTCCAGATCTGATCCTGGGACAAAAAAAGGATGTTAGTGGAAAAACTAGGGAAATCCAAATACATGCTGTAGTCTGGTTAATAGTAGAGCTGTAACGTAATTTCTTAGTTTTGCCCACCGTGTCAGGGTCAGGTAAGACGTTGACGTGAGGGAAGGCGTGTTCGGGCACACAGGGACTCTCCACTAGCCTCGAAACTGAAACACATCTAAAATTGTTTCAAAATAAAACTTTCTTTAAGTATTTTCAATAGTATAGAGTCTAAGATTTTACAGAATTGGGACATTCAGTGATAAGTGTGCAAAAAGTCGAGCATAGTCCTTCAACCACCCGTGATTTTCCCATGGCATTCTTAGTATAGACTCGTCAGAGACTCAGAAGTCAGAGATCTAGGCTCAGTCCCCAGCTCTGCCACTTAGTAGCTGTAAAAACTTACGCAGGTAACCGAGCCCTCTGAGACCGGTTTTCTCATCCGCGTGTGGGATGATGAGCCCACCTCCGTGGCTTTTGTGAGGGTTCATATGAGCAAACAGCCCGGGGCCCACCACGGGCATCCCTTGAAGTACCTCTCTCCATTAACCCTCCAGGATAGCACTTTGGGAAAAGTAAATTTGGGGTTCCTGTTCCCTCCTTGAGTTTCCATTCACTCCTTATAATTGCAACCCCCCCGCCCACCACCACCCCAAGGACATAAAAGGGTCTCGGTCGCTACTTTCTTTGAGAAGGAGGCAAAAAATCTGATGCCAGGATGAGGAGGGCAGAAAATAAGCAAAGATGGTGGACAGGGCCCTGCAGTCAGCCTGCACATCTCTGGCCTCTGCTCTGCGGGCTCGTCCCCTGCAGGCCTAAGACTGGGGCTGCCCTGCCGTCTGCACAGGCGAGGACCAGCAGCCTCTTCACTGTTTCCGGCTCACTCGAGCCCTTGCCTTGACTTCCCCAGGCACACGGTCTTTCTGAGCCTTTTCTTCCTCACTGTGGAGAAATGGGTTTCCTCTCCCTGTAAGAGCATTTCCGATGTTAGGACCCCCAGAAACTAGACTGTACTTTTATTCTTTGATTCAGCAACTATTTATTGAATACCTCCTTTTTGCTAGACCTGTGTGAACGCAATCCCAGCTGTCAGAGCGCCGACGGTCTACTCTAGGAATGAGTAATCGTAATCAGTATGGTCTGGTTTACAGTTCAGCAATAGAAAAATCAGTCAAGAACTGCAGGTGTTAAGATGGAGAGAGAACGGCGCTGTGGGGAAACGTCTCCTTGTCCTCGCCGCCTTGCTGGAGAGGAGCCTCCGAGCTTGAAGGGCCCGCCCTGAGGGCTGTTGGAGCCAAAGGCCGTTGTCTGCATTTCTGGCTTTGGTCCATGTCACTCCCTGGCCCTGGACAGATTCTCCCGAGTGTCATGGTCCTGTTTGTATTGTGTCCCAGCTTTAAAACGTCCAGGACATTTGAGATGCAGGAACAAGGGGAGAATAAAGAACCGCTGTGCCAAGACTCCTCAGCTGTGCCGTGAAGCAGGGGGGCCAGGAAGGCGGGGCGGCGGGGACAGAGGAGTGCCCCGGGGCGCCTCAGTGCGGGACCTTCGCCTTCCGGTCGGATAGCACGATCACTCAGAAAACCGTCCGCCTCACACCCAGCGTGTCCTGAAGAACTGCTGAGGGGAGCCATTTCCTCAGCGCGCCCTCTGCACGGCCCTCACTGCGGCACCCCTCTCGCTGTTCGCCTGGGTCTCTTTTCCGTGTCTCCGAATAAGTGCTGGGCCTGCCCGGTGCCTGCCACTTGGCAGAGTTGTGGAGCTTGGGGATGAGCGACATGAAATGACGACTGGGGTTTGTTGCATCTCAGCAGTAAACTCTGTGTGCTCGTCTTCGGTCGTCGACCTCATCAAGGCTGAAGAAGGAGCAGGAGCACGTGGGTCTCGGGCCCTGCCGTCGACATCCATAGTTCCTCTCCACTCCCCTCACGCACCCTGCCCTCATCTCCCTTAGTCCTGACAGCTCAAAACCGCCACCACGCAGCTCCCTCAGAGAGAGTCCCGGAGGGTCCCGGACCTGATTAGCATCACAGAGGAGTTCTTCCGCTCATCTTGAGAAAGCTTTTCTAGCCTCCCAGCCACACTGACCTCATTACCTGAGCCTGCGAACTGTTGGTTGGGATTTTACTCTCTTTGGCACCACATTCCCACAAGTTGCTAATTTCCTTGTGATATTCTTGACCCCAGAACCCGAGTCCTTTCAAGGGCGAGTAGCTCAGCTTAAGAGCTGAGCCTAGACATTTATGTAGCTATGGCAGTCTGAAGAAGGCCTAGAAGAGGGAAGTCATACGACAGAACCAGGAAGAGTGGCGTGCGATGCTTGCCGCTTTTAAGCCAACAGCCAGTGAAGACAGCAGGTGACTGGAGACGTTGTCTTTTAAGTGTTAGGAAAGTTTTTATGTGGGGAGAGAGCAACCATAAAGAAAATCGCTCCTAGATCTCATATCTGTAAATTGGCCTACTGAGTTCTAAATTTATGAACTTCCTAAAAGCTACTTGTATTATCTCTAAACAGGTCTTAAGGTGCCACCAGATGCTCAGAACAAAACTAGCCTCTCCTGCTAATGAACATGCAGACAGTTTCCCCATCTGCCACCTCGGTCTGAAAGGCTCGGAGGCCTTCCTCCCCCAGCACGAAGAGCGTGATTACTTTCTGTAGAGAAGTCAAGTACAAAGGCCACCAAAGATGAACAGCTGCCTCTCTTTTGATTGGGAGAGGTAATAACAGTTACTCTAGTTAGTAATTGAATGGATTCCCAGGCCGCGCAATTCAGATTGAAACTCATTTTTTTTTGCTGGCCCGTAGTTACGCTGGGCTGTTAGAATGTTCGCTGCTAATCCCGTTAGTCAGTTGTCAGGCTCGCGGGGTGGGGAGCAGAGGGTGGCGGGGCTGATGACATGTTCTGCCAGGTAATAAGGTAAAGCCACTCGTTTCATCTTTAGAGGTGATTTTCCCTCGCTCAGGAGTGGGAAAGCTCGTCATGGAAGTTCCAGTCTCACACGCCTAAATGCACAGTGTTTGGAAAAGTGCCTCATCCCTCTGGAGGAGATATTTTTGGTTGTTGAACAAACCTTGCTCGATGCCTGTAGTGTGCGCTCTAGTGCCCTACTCGAGAATGCAGAGATAAGAGAGTTTAGGCTTTCCGGTTTAGTTCATGCACACAACTCTGGGATAGTGTAGAAAGTGATAAAGGCCTCAAGAGAAAGACAGTTAAATGCGGAGACCTTTGACTTTGGTTGAGGGGATCAGGAAAGGCTTAACGAAAGAAGGAGCATTTGATCGGGGTCTTAAAGGGTTGAAAGGTAGCATTTGCACGTTACAAGTTGAGAAGGTGACAGTTTGGTTGCAGAAAATAGTTATGGTTAAGCATTTTTCTCACACTGGTTTTTTTCCTGGACACTGGCAGGGGTGCGGACAAGTCGAAAGCGATGTCTGAGGAGCATCCGGGCTCACTATGGCGTCATGGCGTTCAGGAATAACAAGAGGCGAGTGTATGGAAAGTACCAAGTGACTGGCACAAGAAGTTAGCGTGGTGGGAGCAGAGAGGAAGAGGCCAGGGGCGGCTCTCTGCTCCCTTTAAGTCTACCTGGGTTGTTGTGTGAAAGTGATTTGCATTTTTTACTCACAAACTGTGTTTAATGCCATGTGCTTAGGAAGGTGGTTTAATTTTAATGTTCGGATGGCTCGTTATCGAGCCTGCTCGATTTTCCCTTTCTGTCCCCCAGAGGTGAAAGAGTCGTAGGACGTCACAGCATGGTCTCGTCCACTTCTGTGTACACAGATGGGGAGGGATCCAGCGGGAGGTGCTTCTCCTTGAGCTCTCGCCTCTCGGTCACAGCGACCTGTCATACCTCCCAGCTCACTGCGGCTGTGTCAGGGGAACCTTCTCATTTGTTCATCCTTTCGTTCAGCCGCTGGTCTGTTCAGTATTTATCGTCCTGTTTCTGCGCCGGGCTCAGGGCTGCCACTCCCGAGCAGTTGCAGACCGGGAGAACGGGGTCCTGAGTCAGAGTGGACACAGTGGGCTGGGGCGGGACGACGAGGCGAAGTCAGCAGGGCACCGAACGGGCTCCATCTGGCCGTGCGCTGTGGGAGAACACAGAGGTGGCCTGTCACGGGTCTAATCCAGAAGTGCACAGAACCAGAGCCCTCTTGGACTCCAGGGGGAGATTTGTGAGGTTTCATGTTTTTTCTTCACAGTTGGTTTTGCTTTTTGCTTTACTTCCTTGAAAAGCTGCAAATGTTAAATTCAAACTGCAGTTTTTTAGTCAAAATTTGGCTTCGAATGGCCTACATCTTCCTGAAATTGGCTTATTTTTTCGTGCTTAATGCCCGGGAGAGCCTGTGCCTTAAGTTTTTCAAGAGGCTGCATTCATGTTGTTGGCGCTGCATAAAAGGCCGCGAGTTTAGTTTTGTTTTGTTTTTAAGGCATAGATGTATACATTAAAACGGTCTGTTTCTACTCAGCCCTTCTCCCCCCGCTGCTGCACTGCCGACCCGGTTGTCCCGTTGTGGAAAGGTCGCCGGGAACAGCAGTGCTGTGCCGTCGCCCGTGGACAGAGTGCGCTGCTCGGCGCGTCTCTGTGGCCTGCGGTACCGTCTCCTTTGTTTCCGCATTGGAAGGGGCCGGACTCTGCCTGGGCCACGGGTCAGTGTGACATGTTTACGCATTGATCTCCCTCAGCGCAACCTGGTGCTGGTTCGGGGGTTCGCGGCAAACACTCCTTCCATGTGGGGAAAATGCGTTTCACTCTTCGGTCATGAGGTTCAGTTCCAGTCGGAGACCTCTCCGAGGCAGGAATGGAGGGTTTTATTCTGGGATCATACGTAGAAATTAAAGACAATCTGTGCGCAGCTAAAATTGTGAAAAACTATCTATCTTTGTCAGCATTCTTTCTCAAAACTGACTCAGCAACCAGTGACCGAGCACTGACCGAGTACAGTCCCCTCTGCTCGGTGTTAGGGACGAAGCAGACGCGGTCCCTGCCCTGAGGAAGCCCTGACTTTAGTAGGGACACAAAGAAGGGAAGGTGCAGGGTCTTTCCTTCCAGAAGTAACGGGATGTGCGGAAGCAGAGGTGTGGACAGGTGTGGGCCACGCAGGGGATTTTTGTCGATTTTGGGGCCTGGCAGGTTGGAGGCTGTGAGGGAGGGTCCGGTTCTCAGGGATCAAGGACTGTGCTAAGGAATCGGGGGGCCCCTCTCTGTAGACGGCGAGAAAGAGGTCATTCCCGCGGGTCTTGAGAATACAGCCGTCATCGCACATACAGCATCCAGAGCAGGACCACTCAGAACGGGGTCCCCAGGCTAGAATCGAGAGTCAGTTTTAGCAAAGTGACAGTAATTTTATGTCTGTTGCATCTAATATTTGAAAATGTGGGCTCTTGTTTAGTACACCCTTTTTTCCTGTGTTGTTACTTCATTTGTACTGGATTTCACAAAAGTATTGGCATGCAGTGGACTGAAAAGTCTGAGAAAGAAGAAGACCCTGATTTGTAGGTCAGTGTTTGGGAAGCACCGCTCTGCAGATGGGCCGGTGTGGGGTGAGCCGGGACCCACAGGGGCCGGGCGGCAGGCGCCAAGAGCCTGTGCCGGCGCGTCGGGGTGGCCCGGGAACACGCGGCCGGAGCTGGCAGCCTGAATCCATCTGAAAGCTGAGGACGAGAGAAGAGTCGAGAACCGCAGATGTTCTTCTCTTAAGAGTCTGCCGAACGTTGCGCCCTTGGCCCATGCTTACTGGCAGCGTTTCCCTCCCAGTTTGAGATGTTTTATTCATTTTTTAACACGGTCGTGCATTTGTAATATTGTTAAATATTTTCTCTATAATTCCTGTTTCTCCTGAGTCTAAGAAGAAAAGAAAGTGTGCGATGTGTTTGCTCTTCTCTCTGGACTCAGAGTCCTCTGCCGCTTTCCCTCGGCCTGGCGTCGGTAAGACTGCAGGTGGGAGGGCCCACCGCCTCCAGATTCAGAATCCGTTCAGTCGCACCGAACGGCCTCGTCCACTCGTTCACGTGGAATGCTGCAGTAGGCAGGACTCACTTGAGGCAGTGTAAACCAAATCAGAAAGGCCGTGAGGGAGCTTCCTAGGGTGATGGAAACGGCATTCGTCAAGTTACTTAAGAGCTGAGCCCTGCTCCCAGCTGTGGTGTACACCGCAATCAGAAAAAAAAATAGCCAGAAATCATGAAATGTTTAATCCTACCGGTTATCAGGAAGAGGCAAATACAACCCTCAGTAAAGTGGCAGTACACATCCATCAGCACGACTAAACTTAAAAAACACTAATAAAACCAAGTTTTGCTGTGAATGTGGACTGTCTGAAATTATCGCTGCACTGCAATATATACACAAATTGGTTTGAAAATTTTGGAACGCCGTTTGGCCATAGCTGATAAAACTGAACCTGTGCACTCTCTCCGACCCAGCAGTTCCGCCGTACGCGTGTCGCTGCCACAGCCGTGTGTCACACGTGCCCAGATACATGTGGGAAAAGGTTTAAAGCGGCAACGTCCAGAGTTTCAAAGTGGAAACAACCCCAGCGTCAGTCAGCAAGGGAAGATTTCAGTGAGCTGAGGCATATAATCGGACAAAGATACGGTATCGAGAGGATTGAAAAGAAGACAAAGGAACGTCATTTTCAAAGTCAGGCTCGCCTTCGCATTGGGGCGCGGAGAGGCGTGAGTGCGGCGGGCGCTGGGCGTGTGGCACAGCTTTGTGCTCGGGTTCGTGCTGGTTACAGGGTGGGTGCCATTTGCCGTCACTCCTCCAGCTGTCCGGTTCTGATGAGCGCAGTTCCCTCTGCTAAATACTGAAACGGGTTATTGTAATCTCCTAGTTGTGCCGACAATCTAGCATGAGAAGAAACGCTGGCGCCAGCATGAAGGCTTCAAAGAAGTTCCTGACCACATCCGGGTTTTCCAGTTTTCTGATTGTTAGTTCTGTTGCAAAGAAACTTTTTTCATTAATAAAATAACTAACTTTTAATCTTGAAAGTGTGAGTTTTTTGTCTAGGTTTCACAGTGCATTTTTTATGGTCTTCAGCTCCTCTGTTGTGCAGAGTGAGTGACCGACTCACGTCACACGGCCAGACTCAGACACGTAGCAGAGCCGGCGAACGGTGCTCCACAGCGGGCGGGCAGGGCAGGCGCGTGTGACAGCTTGAGAGTAACTCATGCCGCTCCCTGTGCGTCGCCTCCCGTCACCTCAAAGACATTGTGGGGCTCGGTGAACTGCCGTGTGCTGTTAGAAGTGTAAGGTGGTGTCTAGAGGGGCTGCACGTGAGTCACCTGGGGCCACCGTAACAGCGTCCCACGGACTAGGGGGCTTAAACTACAGAAAATGACTTCCTGCGGCTCTGGAGGCTGGAAGTCCGAGCTTAAGGTGTTGGCAGGTTCGGTTTTTCCTGAGGCCTCTCCTTGGTTTAGAAACGGCTGCCTTCTCACCGTGTCCTCACGCGCGGTCTTTCTCTTCATGCTTGTGCCTCCTTGGTGTCTCTTCCTCTTCTCGTGAGGATGCCAGTCCTGCTGGGTTAGGGCTCCCCCACTGACAGCCTCATTTTAACTTAATCACCTCTTTCGAGACTTTATCCTCCGATGCAGTTACATTCTGAGATACTAGGAATTGGGACTTCAACATAAGAACTGCGGCGGGAGGGGACACGCAGCATGTAATGAGTGGCTGTCCTGTTCTGTGAGATGTGACACGGTGGTTCTGGCTGTGTTGAAACACTGACACGGTACACCCCCCGAGTCACTCCTGCCTTCCCCGTGCCAGAGGGGTGCAAAGAGCTTGGAGAAGTTTCTTCCCACAAGAACTGTAAACAATTCAGGAAATACATAGAAATAATCAGATTGCGTTCTAACGTGGTTACTTACTGTTTTTCCGAAAAATAGCTGAAGTGGTCAAAAAAAAAAGGTGTAGCTAAATGGTTAGATGTTAGATTATCATATTACTGAAGAAAAAAACCTAGGAGAGGAAATCTGGGTAAAAGTCAGTTTGTCTGGTTAGGTGGTAATGCACATTACAGAATGAGCTGAACTTTGAAAGTATTGCTAGGTTTTTCTGTGTGAAACGGTTTCCCCGCGGCTTGGAGCGCTTCCCTCCTTCCTTCTTCCTTAACCCCTCTCTCTGAGAGAAGCCTGTGCGACCCTTTCGCCAGCACGCAGGTGTGTTCCCCACCATTCTCACAGAGCACCAAGGCACTTGTCGTAACCGAAACCATGGTATTTATAGTATTTGATTAGCGTTGGTCTCATCCACTAACTTTGAAGCTTCATGGAGGACAGCAAGTCATGCCCCCTTGTGTCCACCACTTTTGACCTACAATTTCTAGTAAGCATTTAATGAGTGTTTGTAGGATAAATGAACCAACAGAGTGTGTACATCGAAATATTTCGTTCGGTTATAATTTCACACCTGGGAAATTGAGCTCATTTCTGTTTGTATTTTTGTATCTAGAATGTGGCAGATCAGATTGCATTTCACGTTGCTGGCGGATTAACAGCCCTTGAACACATTCTTCAAGTAGTGGTTCCAGCCGCGAATGTTAACACAATTTCAAGAATCCCTCTCAAGTAAGTATAGTTTTTTACCTTGTCTTTCACGTTTCATTCACTGGTGCCCGATGGTTTCCTCATGGGAGACTGCAAGAAAATCGAATGCACATTCAGGCGCGAGCTTACGCTGCCATCAGGGAGAAAGACAGGTGCTCGACTGCACTTGGAAAACTCAGACTGAGCCTGAAAAGTCTCATAAAGGAAATCTTTTTGGTCCTCAGCCTTCTCTAATCCTAAATCAAGGAGAATCGACTGAGGATTAATGAACTGCTGGGCTCTTCTGACTGCTTACAGACATGGACCAGAAATGAATAGCAGTAACAGAAAGCTCACCTTGTGCTGCGTACAGAAAAGAGGCGAGTGCGGGACGTTTGACGTCCCTAACCTGGGAAGAGCGGTCCGAGCCCGCACTTTGCAGTCGCAGCCCGAGAGCGGGGAGCCAGACTGCAGTTGGTTGTAAGGGTCCTGCAAGGCCTTAGACCGAAGGTCTTTCCTGTTCCCTGAAGTCACCCTGCAGTCCCTGACCATCTAGACATGCGCACAGACAGCGTGGCTTTGCTGCCGACGTGTTGCGTTCATCAGTTGAAACATGCACAGTTTCTGGATATTTTGAGTGCCCACAGTCGAAAGCAGAAATAGAGACAGCACACTCTGCCCGTTCTCTAGGGTGTAGTTCTTGACAAACCTTAAATGTTTCTACAAGCTGGAAGTGGCCGGGTTTTCCTTTTCTTCCTACTAACTCCAGTTTGGAGAATCTGTATAGAAAATTATGCGCATTAAGCCTGCTGTCCCCAGATGCTAAGGTAAACACACTTAAAGTAACATCCTCTAGAATGTAGAGCTTATCGCCAGAATCAAAGATGGGGAAACGTATTTTGTGTTGTTCTTTACGAGCAACGCATAGGTGCTGACAGCAAGCGACGGTGGTACCGCTCATATCGTCCGCAGCTCTGTGTTCACTTTCTTGATGACCCTTGGGTTCCAGATTGGTCACCTCATCATTACCTTTATAATTGGACTTAGTCCGAATCCCATAACATTGTCTCACATTTACGAACAACTGAAAAATGTATTTCTTTAAATCCTGCTCTATCGGACTTGATCATAATGGCCATAATTCAACTTTAAAAAAAAATAAGTTTGCTTATGAGGAACTTAATTATTTCGCCAGTCATTTTCTGAAGTTAGGAACTAGCTGCCTATTGGGAAGATGAGGTTAAGATGTTTAGAAGGCGACAGGATTTGCAAGAGCAGTGATCCCCCCAACCCCCAGCCTGGCAGCAGGATGCAGCTCAGAACTTTAATCCTTTGTAATAAAGTAATGATAAAGAACTGAATAATACGCCTTTATTACTAGAATTAACAGCACAGTTTCAACTGCTCGGAGAAAGTACAGCATTTACAGAAGACGAGTGATCCCTTGCTGGTTAAGTCATTTTACGGCCCTCAGCAGAGGGAAGAAAGGCAGTGGCCCGCGTCACCTCGGGGCAGCCTTTCGTGGAATGGCAGTTTCGTTCCTCTCAGAGAGGCCAGGCGCTGTCTCCGTAGTATGACATCTCCCCCAAAGCACGACGAGTTCCTGGTGCAAGTTCCAGAGCATTTTATCATCTCTTCATCCTCTGTCTCACCCAATAAAAAAGGTGCAACTCCGTTCTCAGTGGGGTTGTTGTTGACTGTAATTGCACTGGAAGATGTTGGATTCACGTTTTCTAATGAAAGTTACCAGTTTGGAAACTTTTTTCGTAGCACAGTCTAGGTGGATGCATTCGCTTTCTCTGTAGAAAGCTCTGAAGTAGTATTTATTTGGTTGAAAATTTCTGGTTACCTATCTGCTTAAGAAAACCTTTCACTCAGACGGTCGTTGTTAAATCACCCCTGGAGCACTACGCACAACCTGGCTGAGGCTTGCTTGCCATTTCCTTTACGCTTATGCCTTCTCCCAGGAATTGTTTTTATCAAGCCTAGCTGTCAGGTGATTGCCTTACTGAAAATCGGAATCCGTTAGAAATAGTTCTCTGCATTGACATGCGAGTTTACGTTGCAGTAATTTTTCAAATTGCTGCATTCCAGTAAAGATGATTGTCAAGACAATTTCTATTAAGTGAACCCAATTTTCTTATTTATTTCCTTTATAAAATCAGCAATGTATTTCAGTGGGGCGAGTGTCAGTTCATTACAGGATTGATGTAGAGCTTGTGGCCAGGTCCTGTGGTGTTAGACATTGTAACAGCGCAGTCTTAAAACACTCTACAGCCCTTCCAGAATTATGGATTATGTAGCACTTTCCTAACTTTGCAACCTCTCTTCTCTTGCCACCTTTTGGACTTGGATTCTTGAGAAGCACCTACGTAGGATGAGGATTATAGTGTATTTTCCATGTACGTTCCGCAGCCTAACATATAATGAATTTTAGATTAAAATATATTTCTGTAAACATACTCACTTTCCCACTTGGTTAGTTTTTAGAATCGGTCCATAAATATCGGTATTTTTTTTCTTTTTTAAAATTGTATTAAATTCATTAGAGCGATATTGGCTAATGAAATTATGTAGGTTTTAAGTGTACAGTTCAATAATACATCCTCTTTCTATTGCATGGTGTGTTCACCACAGAAAATCAGATCTCCTTCCATCACCATGTATTTGACGCCTTTACCCTTATCTGCCCGCCCTGCCTTTCCCTCCGGTCACCACCATACTGTGTCTGTGCCTATGATTTCTGTTTCTTCGTTTGTCTTCTTTGATTGTTTGTTGCTTTCCGTTTAATATACCACATGTGAATGAAGTCATATGGGTCTTGACTTTTCCATCTGACTTATTTCACTTAGCATGATATTCTCAAAAAATAGCTGTATTTAAAATCAGGAAGAAAGGGCTACGATACACTACTTAACGTGTTAAAGTCAGCTGGGGGACCGTCAGAGCAGTAGAGTTCAAATACCAGCTTTGCCGGTGTTTGATGTAAGACCTGTTTCTGAGAACCTCATTGAGCTCTAGTATTTTTCATCTGGGACGCGGGGAAAAGATTTCCGTCTCTCGGGGTTGTTGTAAAGATCAAATGCTAATGTGTATGAAGGGCATCGTGAATCGTCATGGTGTGGAAGGAACACCAGTGGCCTTTCGGGCATAATGCAGGATTGTCTTGCATACCGCAAGGTGTGTAACACCCTTTGGCCCCCTAAGCACCATTAAACACCCATTAAATATCCTCGCCCTCCCTGTCATTGTGACAAGCAAATATGTCATCACGCATTTCCACACGTCACCTAGCGTGTAGGCACAACCCTTATTGAGAGCTGTGTGCTGGGCAGTGGAGTCGTGGATTAATAAAGCACTGTCAGCACCCTCGGGGCCAGCTCGTTAGCAGGTGAGCTGAACCGGGAGAGAAGCCATTTAGTACAGCATGCAAAGTGCAAGTGTGGAAGTGTGTGCCGGGTTAGAGGCTGGCATGGGGGAAGCGGGGGACGTGGTTAGCTGCCAGAGGGGCTGGAGGACACAGCACCTGAGCCAAGGGGTTTTCTAGCATTTCATTTTATTTTATTATTAGTTTCAGGTATACAGTACGTTGGTTAGACATTTATAGGGTTTATGAAATGATCCCCTCGATGACTCTGTCACCCTGTGGCTCTCCACACAGCCGTCATGTTACTGCTGACTGCATTCCCCATGTGTGCTCCCCAGCCCCGTGACCATCTCTCAGCTACTGATTTGTACCTCTTTAACCCTTCACCCCTCTCTCCCAGCCCCCCAAGTACTAGATTTTAATGAGCAGTGACTCCTCACTCTACGTGGTCGGTAGATTCTGCAACCCTAAGCGAAACAACATATGATGAGACCAGTTTCACTGTTGGCTGATTACTGTAAACAAGAGTGATGACCCTGCAGCATCTCATCGATGTTAGGGCGAAATGGGGACGTTCGAGGACCTGCAGAGTAGACCCAGAGTCAGCCAGACGAGCAGGTCATCAGCGAGCGCAGCGTGCAGAGGCCGCGGAGGCCTGAAATAAATAGCAGGAAGTGCTCAGGGCCGTGGAAGCATTTTGGTGGGACTAGAACACAGGTGTTCTAGTAACAAGGAAAATGTTAGAGCACTGTCAGAATAATATCTAAAACATTTAGGTATGCGTGAATTGGCAAAAACGACTAATTCAGGGAAAAGTAAAAGGTATTTATTCCTTATTCAAATTTCAGGGAGAAGAGTTCACATCCATTTGATTCACTCAGCTTCCTGCCATTGCTGCCACTGTCTTCGTTTAAGCCCTGGTGCTTATCTATTTTAACCAAACACAGAGGAATTCAGTCACTTAATAGACTTTTATTGCCAAGTACATAGCACTTGGCTCAGTACTGTGGGCATGAGTGAGAGAAAACCTTTGCAAAGGAGTTGTTCTGAACCCCAGCAAAACAGCTAGCTTTATCAGAAACGCAAGAGTAGTAAAACTGTCGTATAAATACGTTCCCTTTATTTAACAGAGTCTTTGGCGTGTCTTCACTAATTAATCAGAGTACGTAAAGGAAGAAGCTAAGGCTTAGAAAGACCGAGTGCTTTGTCATCAGTCATCAGATAGGCACCTTCCGAAGCTGGTACTTACAGGGCAGTGATGGCTATACTTTCTCATATATGAACTTTCACTATTTAATAAAAATGAAATATCGTTTCATTAATCTCTTTAAAAAATTACTGTCGCGATCCCTAAGAGTTACTGTTTTTTCTTAATTGTGAATTTGTTCATGTTTTTACTTTTGATGGGGGAGGTGTTGTTTGATTGATTGGTTTTAGGTTTTTACTTTAGTTTTTTTGTAGTGGTTTATTGGCGTGGGTACAGGAAATGGTCGTGGAATCATTTTTCCCACCTACCAGGGTCAAAGAGGGATAAGAAGAAGCGATGTAACAAACAGGAAAAGATGAACCAAAACCACTCGTAACCACTTGTACGTCTGAGAGAAAATATTCAGGGACGATAGAGCAGTGAAGTCTAAAAAAGAACTATAACGTCTCCATGTTACTTTCACAACTTAAATCAGGTGGCAAATATGAATAAATTTATCTTAGGATTTACTTCCCATCAGTAACAGATGTGGAATTACGGACTTGGACACCGGGTGCCATCCCACGTGTCTGCTATGTCATAGGCCCTCAATAAATGTTAATAAAATGGTAGGTGAAATTTAGAATACAATCCATTGTTAATAAACAATTTCTTATTTCTAGGCAGGCTTAGTTTTAATATAATTTTGAATATCTGTTTTTAGATCAAGGTTTACTAAAAGTGAATAACTTTCCCCTAGACAATAAAAGCACAAAACTGTTTGCAGGCTAATTAGCCATAGTAATTGATAAATACTCTTCTCCAGTTGACATATTGTGGCATTTTGTTTATGGCTCAAAAGGCTGCACAGAGATGGTTACAGTTGACAGCTGTTGTACCACTAATAAGATTAAAGTAAAGAAATTAGTTGTGTCGACTTTAATCGACTTTAATCTGCCGTTTAACACTGCAAACCACCTGGGGTCTTCTCCAGAGCCAACATGTTTGATTGTGAATTTAAAATTACGTAACCAGATCCTATTTAAGAATATATCTGAACTTACTAATCGTAACCATCTTGTTATTAGACAGAATAGCGTTTAACACGAGAGTTTAAAATTTAGTGTTTTAATTTGATGTTCCTCTATATCCTTAAATATATTACTGTAATCTTTGAAACATAACCCTTCTCAGTGGGAGGTTAATTTTAGGAAATGCAGAAAGTCTTATTAGGTTGGTGCTTAAAGTACGTATGGTTTCCCATCTAAAATTAGAATGTGTTTCTGTGGAATAATAAAATTGCCTATTCTGATTGTACCAAATTCGCCAATTAAATAAAAACCTTTAAAATGACACTCCTAGGTGAAGATTTCTTACTCCTTTTTTCTGAGGTGTCCTTACAAGGAGGAAAATCGTTTTATTTAAAAATGTGATGTTATTAAAATGTTACATTGTGGTATACGATATACAATGCAATCATCATTTGTGATTATTCCATGGAGTTTTGATGCAAATGAAGCGTAGGGTCCATATAATTTGCATCCCCTCAGTGAAGACTGGCTGGTCGGCAGCATTGTTACCATTCCTTGAAGACCCGGTCTTGAGCTGAGGTTTCGAGCTGAGGTTTGCGCTTCCCAGGTATTGGCTTCCCCGCCTAAGTATCCCCACGTCACAAGCATGGCAGGGGAGGCAAGGCCAGGGCCGTGCGCCCGCGCTGGTCATCACGGTGCCAGTGGGGGAAACCGTCCTCAACTAGCGCTCACACTGACGCAGACGTGTTACTGTTCACTGCAAAAGCACCGTCTCCCGAACTCTGCCACAAGTTCGCCTTCTCTGTGCTCACAAAAATGTCGAAACTGAATAATCTCTTCCCCGTTAAATTTTCTGCATCATTCTTCTGTCCCCAAGAAAAGATCTGAAATATCAATATGAATTCACAAGATATTTTATGTTTAAGTAGGGGGCGGGGCTCCTACCTCTTCATTCTAATGAGTGTTTAAAAAAGTAGAATAGTGGAAAATCTGGTTAATTCATGTGTTAATATATTCCAGAGCTGTACATTCTCGTATATTCTGCTTGAAACAGCTGTCGCTTCATTGGACAGCTCTGTGTGCAGCCAGCTCTGTGCTTCACGGTACGAGGGCTCCAGAAGGGGTGGATCGCCGGGGACCTCGCCTGGGAGTAAGTGACAGTAGCTGTGTAGTAGAGTGCAGCGCTCAGTGGTTCCATGCGCGTCTCACGCTTCAGCCACGAGAGCTGGCACGGCAGCTTCCAGGCGGGCCACTGCCGCGGGGCTCGGCCTGGACCACGGTCCCCGTTCTGTAAGTTAGCCCCATCAGTATTCATCACTGAGGTTTTATAACAAATTTATTTGCTTTTAAAAGAGCACGTTTCACAAAGAAGCCACAGTGACTAAAATTGGGTTTTTACTGAGATGTAGTTAACGTAGAATTCTAACTGGAGTTAGATCTCCCCAACTTCGGATGGTTCTTTTGACGATATCTGTAGAAGGGATTTTAGTTTGGAGCTTTACAAAAAGTTTAATTTGAGAATGATAATGCAAATAAACTAGATGCCATTTACTAAATGTTTAATGCAAAACAAATGTCCTTAGTAAATTACAGTATGTATTGGGGCTCTGGTTTTTAAATACCCATGGCAGTTTTTAAATTTCTGCTCCCTTGACACCAGTGTAAGACAGTAGATTTTGGTAAACCGTGTTTCCTGATGAGTCTTAACTACTGCAAACTGCATCTGGGCATAAACTATGTACTTACTACATACGTTATATTATCAAACCCTCTTAGGCTGCAGCCAAATTGGACTTCTCTGTTTAGCTAGTTTATAATATATTAAGTACTAATCTTAATATCCGAGGTGTACAACACCTATTACGTCCTTTTTGTATGAAAATACGTTCCTGTACTTATTGCCAAAATACCCAGTTTCGTGATGTCTTTTCTCTCCTCTCTTTTTCAAAGAAAACATTTTCAAGGAGAAGACTTAAGTGACATGAGATTCACTCGTGTAGCCATGATTATTTGGGGCAGAAAACCTTTATCTCAACCCAGTCGCAGTGTGCTTTTGACAGGATGGACAGTAAGATTTTAATGTCTTTCGAGAAGATAATTCTTAAAAGCTGGGGCTCTCTGGTGTTATGAGAGCCCTTCCAGCCATTCGAGGGTTAAATTACAGGGAGGGCTGCTGGTGCAGACCACCCAGGCCGGGTTCACAGAAGGGAGCTTTCCGAGACAGGTGCTCTTCAAACAGGTTGTCTTTCCAACAGGTTTGACTGAGTGGACGAGTTTTTCCTGGCCCAAAGCCCCCCACTCGCCCCAACCCCCACTGCGGTTCTTTCTCACTGGAAAGGAGCTGCTTTGTAGAAATTTCTTGGGGGAGTTTTGTGAGCATAAGGTCCTATAGATGCAGATTCCATTCCATACTTTACCAGCAAGTGCATTTTCTTTCATCTAAAACGCAGGGCAGTAGTGCTGATCTCACCAAGTGTTGTTTGCTTTTCCTGTGTACGTCTCTTTACACCTTGTGATATAGTCCACAATAGATTTTGGGTAAGTTGTAGGGAATTGTATTGAATGAAACAAAAATAGAAATTAAAAATCAAGACCATATAAATTATTTGTCAAAACCAAAGGTGAAATAGGATACAATTATAAAGCTGTAAGTTTCCACACGTCTGATGTGCTACCCTCATTTTTACGTCTTTAGGGATCTGTAACTTTATATGTTAGTTAACCCTACTGTAAAGCTTCAGCACACAAAGCAATGCGGTGCGGGCACATGCTTGACAAAAGTATCAGTTAGACTAGGAAACCAGGGGCTGTAGCCTGCATATTATGATAAAGGTGGATTTTCAAACCAGAAGTAGAGAAAAGGTGGATTGTTCGCTAACATTTTTGGAGTGTGGAATAAATTTAGACTTCTGCCTCATACCAAAATAGATTTTTTAATGATTTGATAGCAAATTATAAAACCATAAAATTGCCACACAGTGCTAATCCGAGAGAAAATAAATCCAAATGGTTGGGGACACCTGTATGGTTAGCTGACATAGTGAGGTTTTTAAAGGGTATAAGGAAGGGAAGGAATTACAAGGGAAAGAATTGGTAGGCTACCTACAATTACGTAGCTTCCACACATAGCAAAATACCTTAAAAATAATGTAAGCGAAATGAGAGACAGTAGGTAAATTGGAAAATTATTAAGAACCTTTGTTATATTTACAACGAGAGAATTCTTAGAAACCGTTAAAAGGTGAAAACCTCCAGTAAAAAAAAATTTAAATAAAAAGTATAAATAGCAAGTGCCGCTCTCGGGCCCTCCCCCTCCGCCCTGCCGCGCGCGTTGGAGTCGCCCAGGAGCTGCTGGAACAAGCCCAAGGCTGGAGCCCGCCCACCGCGGCCGGCGTCTCTTGGGGAGCAACGTGGGCAGCGTCTGCGCTTACAGGTCTTCAGGGATTCCCACGCTCAGACTGCGGGGGAGCCACAGGACCCCTGTTCCAGCGCGGCAGCTCTCCCACTGGACGGTGCATCGGAGCCGCCTGTAGAGTCCGTTGCAGCTAGAACCACTGAGGAGCGCCCCCAGAGTTCATGTTGTGTAGGTTTGGGGTGGAGCCTGAGAATTTACATTCCCGAAAAAGTTCCCACATGATACCGATGCTCCTGGTCTCTGGATGCACTTTCAGAATCGCTGTGCTAGAGGACTGGTGGTCAGAGATCGAATTGGCACATTTCACATGGGGCCTAAGTGGCAGATTCCATCAGATGTGCCACTTGGGCAGCGCAGGTTTGAATCAGTCTCCAAAGCACGCAGAAGGTGCCCGCTGCGTTTGTTGCTCCCGAGTTTCTCCCGAGCAGGGGTATACCTGTTTCAGTCCCCAGGAGCAGCATCCTGCTTCGGTCCGTCTCACGTCGGCCTGTTGTCTCTTGGTCCCTGTGCTGAGGCGCCCGGCTCACGTCCCCATGGTCCCCCAGCCGGGCAGCTCCCCTCCAGAGCCCTGGGCTCGAGCCTCCGTTGGAGGCCTCCAGCTTCTCCTCACAGGCCCTGTCCCACACCTCCCCTCCCCTGCACCAGGAGACCTGGCAGCAGGAGCTCTGACAGACACCTTTCTGGGCACCATTCAAAGACTTCTAGACCCCGGAGTTCCTCGGCAACGTCTAATCTTAGATTACGAAGACGTTGTCAGGTAGACGGGTAAGTGTGTTTCTGTTTGCTGCTGCACCTAAGACATGAATAACAGGCAAGTGTTAGGTACAGATGAACACTGGGCTTTGGATAAAAGTGATGAACTTTTTAATCTACCCCCTGGGACTTGCACCCAGGAATACTTGGCTTGGTTTTCAGAGTGTTTTCCATCCTGTGCCCGTTGCTTTGTACCATTCGTTTTATGTATTTTAAATTGTTTATTAGAGAGCTGCTCAGGTTTTATGAATGGTGTTTTTCTCCTTCTGTCAGGTCTCTCTGCAGTGCAGTCAACGTTTACAACCTCACCTGCAATAACTGTTCGGAAACCTGCACTGATGTTCTGTTCAGTAACAAGATTACCTTCTTAATGGACCTCCTGATACACCAGTTGACGGTACGTAACACTAGTGCTTTGAGTTAGAAGCTGTTAAGGTTTGAGAAATATTTCCTATGGAGGAAACTTAAGGAGAATTCAGCTTATTTACTCCCTAGGTAAAAAAAAAAAAAATAAGGTGAAGATGAGTGGGAGAGTAAAATAGGGACTGGCAGAGAAACCTCTTAATTTGAAAATCTCATAGCGGATTCTCCTAAATTCCAATATTGAGTGGCTGATCTACTTCTAACACTTGCCAAGATCCCAGGTTGACGGTTAGACGGGGGCTTTGGAATCGGGTGGACTCTAAGCCAAACCATTGAGGCCACGGGGTTAAGCACCATGGAAGGGCCGAAGGCTGGGGGCGATGCCTCGGCCCCTCTCTTCCAGCTCAGTTAAGGGGTCAGTTTGAAAGGCATTTCGATGGCCATCGACTGTTTGTTAAGTGAGAAACTCCTCCGTCAGTTTTACTTTTGAAATGGGGACAGCCAGCCAGGCGTAGCCTTAAGTTTCACTTCAGTTCACAGATGTCAAAATAGGTCAGCTCAGTGATTCCGGAGGGTTAGGTCTGTCACCCGCCGTCTCAGAACACAGCCCTGGGGCCGAGAATTTCCCGGTGCCGTTTCTGAGCCCCTGCGATATCGGGGCGCAGAATCGCCCTCAGGCCCTAGGTTTACAGCGCAGGAGGTTTACTTCTCAGAGCCGATTTGCTTTGACTCAGCACGTAGTTCCCATAACTCTCCCTCACCTGCCCGCCTTTTGCTCTCTTTCCTCATCCATCGGTTTGATGTCTGCGCATTCCGCAGACCTCGACCCAGGCACGATGGCACCTTCTTTGTGAACCGTCCCCTGCCTGCTTTCCCCAGGTCCAGGTTAGGTGCTCTCCTGATGCGCTCCTGGCAGTCACATCTTTCACAGACGATCACACTGAGTTGTCATTAACTACTTACTTGTCCTTCCCCCACTGGCCATAAAATCAACAAGGATTTATCGTTGTCTCCGAGATGCTAATGCAGGCCTGACACTTAGTACGTTCAGTACGTCGTTAATGAATGTGTTGGTGAATAAATGGACGGCCACAATCTCAAGCTGGAAATCGGAAGGGAGTGATGAAGTCCTGATAGGCACCCTGGCAGGGAGGGACCTACACCTGTTCCACAGTACAGCAATGACTGTTATCAGCGATGGCACAGGGTCAGCATTTGAGGACTAAATTGTATGTGGTTTTATCTATAAAAGAAGGCATTAAAATATGGGCGAGACATTTTAGCACCGAAATCTATCAGAAATCGCTGAAAGGCAGGGATGAGGAGGGGTGACTTCGCGTTTGTTGGGTGGCCTTATATCTCCAGCATTTTGATACGTATCACCTCATTTCTTTTTTAAAACATAACGTCAGTATTATTGCCCCATTTTACAGATGAGGAATTGTAAGTTCCAGAAAGACTGGCTTGCGCAGGCCACAGAGATGGCAAATCACAGATTCATCAGAGTCTTCCAAAGCCCAGTGGAGGGACGTTCTATACATAAACCGACTGATACTTTTCAAAGGTGTCACTGTCATGAAAGACCGGGGAAGATTGGGGAACTGTCACAGACGGAAGGAGACTAAGGGGATCCGACCGTTCCATGTAATGTGTGATCCTAGACCAGAAAAAAAGACAGTGGTAGGAAAATTGGGAAATTCAGGGAAGGCCTACGGAACAGTTCGTTTATTGGCTCAGCCTTAGTTTCTGCTCTCAGTAACTGCTGCGATTTTGTGAGCCGTGAGCAGCAGGGGTGCTGGGTGAAGGGGGCACCACTGCTTTTCCAAGATCCGGTGGTTTGAAAGTGTTTCAGAATAACAAGTGAACAATAAAAACCAAACCCCATGCCCTTCCAGGTTTGTTTTTAATTTTTTTTTAACATTTTATTTATTTATTTTAACATTTTATGAATTTTCCCCTCTCCCTTCCCCTCCTCCCTCTCCAGGGTTTTTTTTTTTTTAGAAGAAGAATAATACAATTCAACGTTTATAACAAATTTACAGGCATTGTGACTACTAAGACATGCATTGTAAAGTTTGCTAAAATGATATTAATTAGGATTCATCTGCACAAAATATATAAACAGACTGGAAGGCATAAATATATTAGAAAAGGTAACAATATTTGGGATAGATGGCCTTTTTTAAATTGTTCTTAGAATTTTAAAAACATAATGTTGGAAAACTATTAGGCATTCCTGTGCAATTTCTTCTTATACTTTTAAGCCAAGTAAATCATCGGGGTAAATATCAGTCATGAGTTCTGTTTTTATGTATAAAATAACATGAGCATAGATGTTTTATAAAACGTCAGTGGTCTATTTAATGACAGTTTGAGTAGAAGAAATAAAATAGTGACCACGGTGTAGAAATCCACATCTGCTGCTGGAACCCTTCAACTCTTTCTGGCCTTTTCTTCCCCTAAATGCTCTCCCTTGACAGGGGCTTTGTAAACAGTGTATTCTTGGTTCTCAGTGAACTCGACTCGTATTCTGACCATTGCAAATACACTGTACAACTTAAAAATAGGTGAACCCAAGTTCACACTGCTGAAAACTAAACTGGGTAGAATTACCGTGATTACCAAGTTAATTTTCTCTGGTGGAATCATGTTACAGAAGGATGGATTTATACTACTAATAAAAGCATCCTTCTGTCTTGCAAAAAAACAGTGTAGAAAGTTTTTGAAACCACTTCAGTGGTAGGAGGTGGTAGGGGAAGAGTGTGACCTTGTCTGTTTAGAATGGCGATGACTTAATTTAATTTTGCTAAAGCACGTTGCCTCAAGACTGGTCCTGCAGATACTGGGCTTCTCCGTGGAGTGGATCCAGGGAAGCAGCACAGCACTTACTGCAGCCCTGCTGGCTTCCTTCTCCTCTGGACCATGGGTTCCTCAGATGCAAGATGAAAAAAAAAACATTCTAAGGCTCTTGCTGGATCTAAAATTGAATGAAATATCTTCAGAAGGTCAAATATCTTTGAAGAGGAAGGGGAAATTGTATCATAAGAATAGGTACCTGAAATCAAATTGTAATTTGCTGCTACTCTAAGAATAAGATGACGACGATACCATTGTGTTCTAAAATACGCTAAAGGAAACACCTTCTATCCAGGGACGAGAGACTGTGGTTTAGCTTTCTGCCTCCGGAGCGACAGATCAGGGATGCCGAAAGCTGCGTAGTTCTGTTTCTCCCAGGCGGGCTTGGTGCACACCAGCAGGTGGTCGTTCCAAGCCCTCTTGCCTGCTGGGAAGGTAGCCTGCCCCTGCCCCCCACAGGCCACCCACTCCCGGAGGGCATGCGTTCCAGGAGCCAGATGTGCCTTCGACCAGGGCTGTGGGCAGAGGGAGAGGGGTCGTTGCTGGCGCACCTTCCCTCAAGGACAGGCCCTTCCTTCAACTCGCAGTGTGCGCCTGGCCCAGCAGCTGTGCCGGGAGGGAGCTCTGCCTCGAGCGTGGGTCTGTAAGCACATGTCAGCTCCAGGTGTGCATTTCACCTGCTCTGTGTGTCCCCAAAGAGCAGGCTGCTGACACGTTAGTTTGCCTCTGGCGAGTAACAGTGACATGCAGCTAGATGAAGGCCAGCGGCACAGTGCCGCCCTGAATGGAATGCCCTTCGCAGGGTAGGTGGGCCCTTAAAGTTCCTTTTTTATCAAATCTTCGTTTTGAAGACTAGAAAGAACTTTTTTGTCTCACTGAAGATAAGCCCCTCCTTGCCTTAATTCAGGCAGTTTTGACATTTTTTTTCTGGGTGAAATAAGCAAAAGAACACTCTTACTCTCGGCAGTGGAAGGATCAGTACCAAATGAGGCGATTAGAAACAAAAGCCTGTGGGAAAATATGAGGAGGCAGGTGAATTGAACGTGAGGCTTAGGCTGTCGGGAGCAGGGGATCGGAGTGAAGGAGGAGAGGACAGTTCAGGGCTGCGGGACCCGCAGGCCGCCAGCGTCTTCTGTGCAGCTCCAATTGTCAGAGTTTTCCAGTTTGTGTTTACTCTAGGAAAAACTGCCAAAGTGGAATTTCTAAAATTAAGCAGAAAGGCCCGATGAAATGGTAAATCGAGAGCTGTCAGCGATGCACGGAGAATATGAGTAGTACAAAATATATCTGATTTACTTTACCTGGAGCTTGATTTTCTTGGGGCCGATGAAGAAGTGATATTTGGTTCTCAGACCACATTTACAGTATGTTTCACCCAGAATTATCCCAGCAACTCCTAAATATAATATTTTCTTGCCCTTGGGCCAAGAATAGAGTTCTTCTGAAATCCTCCCCCCCACCCCGCTTTTTTATTTTAATGGAAGAGACATCAGAAAGGCACTGTTTGACCCATGACCGATTTTCACATCCCGCCATCAGAGACACAAGTTTCTCTTAGAAGCGCAGTGGGCAAAAGTCGGTATGGGCTGAGAGAAAGCACGTGACCTTTAGAGTCCGATAAACTGAGGTCGGGCCCCAGCTCTTGCACTAACTAATCGTGAAACTTGGGCATGTTGCTTGATATCTCTGAACTTTGATTTATTAATCTGTAAAAATTAAATGTGGCCATACAAGGAAAACGCCTAAGTGCCTGGCATCGTGCCAAACGAACAACCGTTCGTTTTCACCCTTCCTCCTCCGCCTCCCCAACCCCGGGTAAGTGTGGCACAGAACTTAGCCTCTTCTTGATACCTTAAGGTTGTCATTGTGAGCATAAGCAGTTACTCCAATTTATAGAAAATAATGTCAGAGGAAATTAGCAGGTGAGTGAGTCTGGTGTGGATAACGTGACGGGTACGTTGCAGTGCCTTCTGTACTCTGGATCCAGCCTTCCTTGTGCTTCCACAGTCAGTGTCACATTTGCCCCTGCCTGCCTCTAAATGGCCACCACTTTCCTTTCTTCTACTGTTCTTTCTGTTCCTAAACCGGCGAACCCCTCCTTGTTACAGCTGTTTGTACAGCAGAGTCTGAGTCTGAGTGACCCTCAGGGCAGGGCGGCAGGGCACCCTCCGTCCCTCCATTAAATAGGTGACATTAACTTGTGATTGATCTCAACTGTATCCTTAAAAGATGCGATTATTGGATAAAATACTTCTAGATAAATGAAAGGTTGTCAAATACACAAGAATAGTGTTTTAATTGAAATACTCGATGATGAAAATCAGTACAAAGTGTTTCTAGAAGAAAGGACTGAAGACAGGAGATTGAGCCAAAGTTACTCAGGACATGAGGACACCAGGTACGGCCATACGGAAATCATATAAAAAACGATGACGTGAAATCTATACCTTAGATGCTGAAACAGGCAGCCGCCTGCTCCTGTGAACCTGTGAGAACGTGGGCAGGACAGGTCGAGACCCTGCAGGGCGGAGGACGCGGGTTCGGGAGGACGGGCGGGCGAAAGCCGACGGCCGGGCATCCCGGTGGAGAAGCTGGGCCTCTGCTCAGCCGTGCGCAGCGGGGCCCCTCACCCAGGGTGTGTTTCTAGCTGTGGCCACATCCAGACTGTGATACGCTTATCTATGTATTTGCTTTTTGGCAGCATTTTTTAAATTTTAAATTTCAAAAAGTTAGACATTTATACAATCCATGAAGTGATCCCCCCAGTTCACTCCAGCACCCATCTGGCACTACGCACAGCCATTGCAGTAATATGGACTGTGTACCCTGTGCGATGATGCTCTGAGTCCCCGTGACTGTTTCGTGACTCCTAATTGGTACTTCTTCACCTTTCGCCTGTGTCGTCCAGCCCACCTCTCCCACCCTCAGCTTACGGTCTCTGCCCCTTCCGTGGTAGTGAGGGCGTCAGCAGGAGCCCCTGCTCTCCCTGCGGAGAGCGAGTCCTTGAGCGGCCCAGGCGCAGAGCTCCTGCCTGGTTATGGAGGCCTGGGCGTCGACGCCTGGTCACGCTTCTCATTGAGGGCTGCTGCCGGGTCACAGTGGCGTTCACTCCCGATGGTCAGCAGGGCTCACGTCAGTGCCACGCATTGTTCTGAGAACTGTCATCCGCCGAGTCATCGAGTACCGCAGTGACCCTCATTTCACGATTGAGGAGACTGCGACGGGGCGGTTAAGGCACACGTCTGACGTCATCGAGCTGCAGAGCCAGAACCCGAACCCAGGGCCCGGCTCCCGGCCCCTGCCTCGAGCGACCGCTCTGCTTCCCGCGTTCTCTACACAGGGAGCTGAATGCGACCCTATGTGTTAGGAAAACTACTTTGCCACTTTGTAATAAATGCAGATTTCATCCTAACAGAGGAATTTGGATTCGATATTTTAAAAATTCACTTTAACAAGAAACAATGGTGTCAGTTTACGAATCGGTTTTCTGAGTTCATACAGATTTTAAAGATAATTTATTTGGTTGAATAGTATTTATTGAGCACTTACTGTGGACGTGGGCACAGCTAAACATTTTATACGTGTCAGCTCGGTGAGTCCTCGTGAGAACCCTGTGATTTCAGGACCGTCATTACCCTGTTCTGTAAACGAGGGACCAGGAGCTTGGAATCAGTCACCTGCCCCAGGTCGCCTAGTGAGCACGGGCAGAGCAGTCCGACCTCATGACCAGACTGGAACGTTCAGAACTATTAGCCACCTCTGGAACTTCAGAACTATTTGCTGAAACATAATTACCATATTTTTTCCCATCTAGGTTTATGTTCCAGATGAAAATAATGCTATTTTGGGGAGAAATGCAAATAAGCAAGTTTTTGAAGGCTTGACAACTGGACTTCTCAAAGTCAGTGCTGTGGTTCTTGGCTGCCTGATGGCTAATCGACCGAATGGAAGCAGCCGGCCAGCTGTACCAAAAATAGCAGCACAGGAAATGAAAAACAAACCCTCACAAGGTGATGCTTTTAACAGTCGAGTTCAGGACCTCATCAGGTAAAATTACTAGATTTCTTAAAACTTTTCTTTTTGTTAAAAAATTAAGTTCTACTAAGTTAAATCTCAGGGCCCACGTAGTGGCATGGTCCTCACCAAAGCCCCCACAAATTCCTGGCGGGGAATACGCCACATATTGTAGAGAGAAGGAAAATCGTATTAATGAAAAGGAATATAGTTAGCCCCGCCCTGTCATTCTTGATATTTAGGTATTCAGTATTAGAACATGTAGTGTCCAGGCTTTTATAACTTGGTTGCTATCAACTCCTTCCAACTCAAAGAATTCCTGAGAATTCCCTATCTTAGGTCACCTCTGGTCATGCATTCGGTTCAGCATGAAAGCAGCAGTAATAGCTGCTCCTTCTGGAGCATCCTTCCGTGCGACGTATCGTGGAGGCGTTGCAGCCTCGAGAGCGGAGGATTTGTAGTTCAGCCTTCGCAGGGGAGGAAATCGCTCGGAAGGGCTAAGCGCTTTGCCCAAGGTTATGTAATGAGCAAGTTCGAGAGCAGGGAGTGGAGACCGGAACACGGGTCTGGCTGGACTGTCCACGCTTCTCCCCATCGCGCAGACGCGGCAGTTCCTGACAGCTGTTCGAGGTCAATGCCGCCTTCCTCCGGAGTCGTCCTCTCTGCAGGGAGATTTACTCCTGCTTTGCCCCGTGAACTCTTTTTCCTTCATGAGTCTGGGATCGGGACATTCAGTCTCACATCAGGGTTCTGTGTGGTGCGAATCAGTTACCGGTCCCACCTGTCCGCAGCCCCTCTGCGACCGGCACTGATCTCTGGCTTCCAGGCCCCACGGTCCGTCGCCGTCTGAGGCGCTGTGGGCCGGCGGGATCCCTGGCGTGGCCTGCTCTGCACGTGCTGCTTTCGCCGCCCCCGAATGTCCCCTGGCCGCTTGAAGCGCTTTCTTGGGAACAGTTGTTTCAGCCAGCGCCCTTCTTAGCCTTCGTGGCTGCGTCCCTCATCCGTTCCGTCTGCCCTCTGACCCAGGCGTATTTATTGCTGGCGTCTGCTAGGCCCTGTGGGTCCACAACCGTTTGTCACCCAGCCCTCGACTGCTGCCCTCCCTGGCCTTTCTCTCAGTTGCCAGTTCCCGTGCCGTTTCCTCGTGTCTTTCTGGTCGCTGGAGAGCCTGCCCTTTGCTGACGAACGCCGTGCGGTCCCAGCAGCGTCCCTCAGCCCTGCGTTCTCGCCGGCCGGGCGTCTCGGCCACGCGCCTCGGCTGTGACGCGGCGGAAGGCCCCGTGCTGCTCCAGCGCGCCGCCACGGGCTTCCAGGACCACGTGCGTCCGTGTGCACGTGTATCGTCACACGTGCCAGATCCTTTGTGAAGGAGGAAGGAAAGAAACAACTGGTAACCTGCCGAAGCAAACGACGCTGAAGACACGAGCGGCCCCCGCGGCACCGCAGAGCGGATCCTGCCGCGCTGGCGAACGTTGTTCTCGCGTGGACGACGTGTCGCCGGCCGCCTCGATGCAGCCCGTGTGCGGGACCACAAGCCGTCCCTCCGTCCGCCTGCTGACACGCAGGGAGCGCCTTCGAGTCTCTCCCAGCCTCATTTCACCTTCTCAGACAGGACCCGGCCGGAAACCTCCTTTTCCTCCCTGCTGCCACCTGGGCGTTCTCGGCAGTCGATGTCTGCAGCGTTGTGAAACCGGGTGCGAGAGTTCCAGAGAGTTCCAGCACGGGCCTTGCTCCGTCTTCCAGCCTGTCCCCTGCGGCAGAGCGGGAGCAGGGCACACCGCCCTGGCGGATGTCGCTTCTCTCTCCTCAGCCGGCTGGTGTCCAGTGGACCCTGGGATTTTGATCCTTTGTTCACGTGGCGTGTTGCCGTCATTGACTTGCAGATGTTGCACTGTCCTTGCATCCCTGGAATGACCCCCACTTGATGGTAGCGCGTGATCCTTTTAATATATTGCTGTATTCGATTCGCTGCTATTTTGTTGAGGATTTTTACATCTCCGTTCGGCAGAGATTTTGGCCTGTGCTTTTCTTCCTCTGTGTCGTCCTTGCCTGGCTTCACGATCAGAGTAACGTTGGGCATTTCCTTCTCTTCAGTTTTTCAGAAGAGTTTGAGAAAGATTTACATCTTCAAATGTGTGGTAGGATTTACCGGTGACACCGTCTTGTCCTGGACTTTGTTTTTTGAGGAGGTTTCTGATTACTATTTCTGTTTTCTTACTAGTGCTCAGTCTGTTTAGGTTTCCTATGTCTTCGTGATTCAATCTATCACGGTTATATGAGCTAGGAATTTGTCTGTTCTTCTAGGTCCAGTTTGCTGGCATTTAGCCTGTCGTCGTATTCTTGTATGATCCTTTATACTTCTGTGGTTTTATTGTAACTTCTCTCTTATTTCTTAATTCAGTTATCCGAATCTTCTCTTTTTCTCCTTACTGAGTGTAGCTAAAGGTTTGTCCATTTTCTTTATCTTTTCAAAGAACTAACTCTTTTCTTTGTAATGTTTTGTCTTTTAGTCTCTGTTTTTGCTCTCATTTTTACTATTTCCTTTCTTCTGTTAGCTTTTGGCTTCATTTTTGACTTTTCTAGTTCCTTAAAGTATAATGTTAGGTTGTTCACTTGAGATTATTTTTGTTTCTTGAGATAGTCCTGTATCGCTATGAACTTCACTCTTAAAATTGTTTTTGCTGCATGCCACAGATTTTAGTATATCGAAGTTTCATTTTCAGTTATCTCGATGTATTTTTTTATGTCTTCCATTTCTTCATTGACCCGATGATTGTTGAGCAGCATGTTGTTTAATTTCCCCGTGTTTGTGATTTTTCCATCATTGTTCTTGTGGTTGATTTCTAGTTCAGTATCACTGAGGATGGAAAATATGCTTGAAATGATTTCCGTCTTCTTAAATTTATTGTTGGGACTTGTTTCGTGTCCCAACATATGGTCTCTCCTTGAGAATGTAACGTATCCACTTGAGAATATGTGTCCTGTCGCTTTGGGATGGAAAGTTTTGTACATATCTATTAAGCCCGTCCAGTCCGATCTGTCATTTAAGGCCAGTGTTCCCGTCTCACCTCTCCGTCTGGGTGATCTGGCCATTGGTGGAAGTGGGGTCCTGACATCTGCCACTGTCATTGCGGGGCCATCTGTTTCTCCCTTAGGTTTGTCATTGATGGCTGCATATAATTTGGCGCTCCTCAGTCGGGTGCATATATGTTAACAAATGTTACGTCTTCTTTATGGATCGTTCCCTGATTACTCAGAACTAACTCTCCAGGAGATTGGGACTTGAGATGCTTTACTCAGACCCGCGTAGTTTGCTCGTTTGCAGGGTCTAAGCCTGTGTTCGGTAACATTCACCTTTGAAGGTGAGGAGGTTGCCGGCCGTGCAGGTTGATAACACACGCCTCTCCCCACTTCTAGCTACGTGGTGAACGTAGGGTTGGTCGACAAGCTCTGCGGCTGCTTCCTGTCGGTGCAAGGCCCCGTGGACGAGGACCCCAGGGTGGCGGTGCTGCTGCAGCACGCCGCGGGACTCCTGCAGGCCGCGTGCTCGCTCTGCTTCGCGGTCACCGGAAGGTAAGGCGGCTCCTCGACGGCGGGCGAGACTCAACTTTCGAGGGGTCTGTTGGATTTTGCCCATCGTGGGCTCATTTCCTGGGGAAGCGTGCGGGCTCAGACTTGCAGACCGATGGCTCCGGCCCAGCGGCCGCAGGGAGGATGGCGCAGGAAGGACGGCGCGCTGAGGAGGCGGCAGGGCACCTCGGGGGGCCAGGAGGGCTGCCGCGGGGTCGATCGTGCAGGGGCCAGGACGACGAGTGAGGGAGGGATGCACTTGAGGAATAGGGCGTCTCGCGTGCCCTGTGCGAGGTAGCGGTCATTACCCGTGCCTTTCGCCCATCAGGAGGTGACCTGCCAACGGCTTCTTGAGTTTCCCTGCCTAAGGGTGCTCTGTGGACAAGAAGCTGCTTGCTCGATGGCTAGACATGCAGGGGACTTAACACCCCCAGGAAGGGCCCTCTGACACAAAACTGGTGGTAGAAGCTCCGCTCTGCCCCTCTACGGGACAGTGCCGTGTGTTCTGAGCAGTCCCTTGGAGACCCCTGGGCACCTGCCCGTTAACACACCCTGGACGAGTGTCCCGCCCTGCTGCACGTTCTCACAAACGAACAGTCCGCACCCTGTCCTTGTTCCCGGGTCCCCTTTGCGGGTAACCCGAACCAAGAGACCTGGGCGTAGATAACGTCTCCTGCTCAGTTTGATGTAGCCGTTGGAGAGGGTGATGTCAGGGGTGGCAGGGGTGGCATACTAGGTGTTAACTCTTGGGAGACTTAAAGGGAGACCAGACCGGAGCTGTGGGAGGCCCCGAAATCGTCTCAGAGGGCGCAGCAGGGACACGTTTCTGTTACACGTGATCACTCCCGAAAAGCAACCGGACCGGCCGGAGCCCACAGGCAGAGCAGTGGGGGCTCCCGCCTGATGCAAGCGAGAACTGTTAGGGCCTGAGGGACACTAGAAAGAGTGAGGGGCAAATACAGGAGGGGACAGAATGAACGTACGGGAGGTGGCACAGACCTTGGTGGTGTGGGGGGGCAAAAGGAAAGAGGAATCTAGAACGACTCCCACATTTCTGACTTGACATTTTTTAGTGGTAGGTGGTATCATCTCCAAATCAGAGGATCTAAGCAGTTCTCCACAGAGAAAATTGGGCTTTATTCTTAGACCAGGATAAGGGTTAGCCATGTGGACTAAAGTCTGTATATCTAGAAAGTTTATGTACATCCCGTGTGTGTTGGGGGCGGGGGGAGAGGTGTGATTGTTTCTATGTACGTACACAACTTGATTTTACATAAGTCAATGATGAACTCTTTTTGGTTTTTAAGAACTTTTAATCCAATTTTTCCCAATGCAATTTTCTTCTCCAACCTCAATTACTCAGCAAATTTCTAGTAGGAAGCCTTGCTCCAAAAGCAGATTATTCTTGAGAAAGGGTCCAGGTGGTTTCCTGGCTTAGATTTTCTGGGAACTCTTAGCAGCGTCAGTGTAAGCTGCTTCTCTGAAAAGAGCTGGGGAGAATGAGCCCCGACTGCTGTCCTTCCCCTCACCCTTCAGTCTCTCATGTTTCCTGGACACTGCCGGGCCACAGGAGTGGAGGGGTTTTTCTCCTCTTTAGATTGTTGGCCTCTGACAGTTACAGACCCATCTCGTGCCGCGTCCCATTTCTTCCTGGAAATTATATTTCTAACCTGGAAGCTACAGTGGCCTGTTGAAAGCACCGTGTTGCCCCTGTCACGGCCCGGTGTGGGGGGGAAGGTGGTGTGGTGGTTGTTCACATAATGCCAGGAGAAGGCAGAGCCAGAGCGACGAGGAAGGATTGCCCCCGAAGCCCTTTTGTGACCAGCAGGAATAACAGACAAAGGGGAGCCTTCAAAAATGTCCTCTTGTGAGCTGGCCGACCCTGAGATAATTAAGTACCCTAACCGATGGCCCAGGGCTTTGGGTAAACACTCTGCAGTCTAGTCTGCTGGTGGCCCGGCCTTTGTGGAGGCAATTACAGCAGGTCTGCCTTTGCACGCCTGTCCTTTTGTGCCCCTAATCTTCTAATTTTTACCCAGGTTTTCTGAAAGACACTTTTGGTGTCAGAATTTACGCTGTTAATCTTTGCTTCGATATGGGGGAGAAAAGCACTAACTGATTTTTTTTAGTAGGCTTTAGTTTTGAACAATGAACTTGCATTTCTTTAAGTAAAAATTGAAATCGTGATTGTCTCGTAAAAGGATTGATTTTGTTAGGATCACTCCAGAATTTTAATGTGAGTCGTTCACAAACTATAATTCTTAATTACTGAAACAAAATTCAACAGTCTGTAGTAGAACTTTCAGAAATACCTATTTCTTTGGCCTTCACTGTTCGCAGTTTTCCGTTCTTGGTCCTACAAGAAGAGAAAAGGGTCGTTTTCCAGTCTCAGGGCATTGCCTTTACTGATGCGCTTGGCTGAGGCTCACTGTCCCCCTTAGGTGCTGGCTCCTTGGCCGAACTAATAGGATCAGAACAGAAATGAGTGATCGTAAGTTGCAGCCAACACAGGCCTTTCACTTAATCCGTCGTTCACTAGATTCCTAACGGCACTAGCACCGCAGGAGGAAGGCCAAGAGCCAGCAGATCCGCAGGGAAGGAAGGAGTCGACAGTCCTTGTGGCTGCACGGAGGGCAGAAGAGCTCCTAAAACCTCGCCATTCTTACTGGTTGGTGAAGGCTTTTCTGAATTCTGGAATATTTTTACACAAAAAGAAGTTTGTCATAATATGTATTTGTGGTTGTCATTTTCATATCCATAAACTATACTAGCAAAATGGGTTCTAGCCAAGATCTCTAGAAACCTGTGTCATAAAAAGATAAGAAGGATTTGTAAGTTAGCCCATTAATTATGTGGATATGAGTGAGTGCATCTCAAGTGCTTAAGGGTGCTCGAAAGCCATTTGTCCACGCAAAGGTAAACTCTGACTCTGCCTGCCTGAATTATTCGTTCATTCATTAAACAAACATTTATGTAGCACTTGCTCTGTGCCAGGCCCCGTGCTAGACATGGCAGAAAGCAGAAGTGACTCAGACATCTGTCCTGTCCTCAAGAACCTTGTAAGCTAGTAGGGGAAAGAAGATGCACTTCCGAGCATCCCTGGCGTAGGACGGAGAGGGACCGAGAGGGTGGAGGGCACACAGGGCGCCGGCACAGCGCCCGGCTACGGTTACTGCATCACCGGTGGTGGAGTTCAGAGGCGAGACCATTCTTAGCTGAAGAAATCAGATGTTTTTTAGACCAAGTAAAATTTCATCTGAACCTCGAAAGATGGAAAGGGTAGGAACCTTTAGAGTTGAGGAAAAGGTAAAAAGGAAGAAAGCGTGCTCAAAGACGTCACCCGGAAAATACGAAGAACGAATAGGATACTTACGTGAGCTGGATTTCGAGATGTACGTAGTGGCGATTTTAGCGCCTCCCAGACTGTCGGGGGTTCCGATGCGATGACAGTGTGGAGTTCACGTGGGAACTCCATAAATGAGTCACCGAGATGTGGTGGTGGCAGTGTTGTGATCACAAGCCTTCGATCAGGGCAGTGGCACGCCAAGAACCCTATTCGGCAGCGTTAATCAGGTCTCAGGGCCGCAGGAAGGAGGAGGGGTCGTTAGCAGGCACCCGGGCAAGGTGTGAAAGGGGGAGGAAAGAAATTCTGTGAGCCCGCTCACAGCCTGCCCTTTCACGGGGTACCCGTCTCCCGGCACGTGGGCCCCAGACCTCATCGCCTCTGCCTCATCTCTCTCCCTCGTACCCCAAACCGAAGCTGCTGTCACATTCTTTTGACTGGAAGGGACCTTAAATTCACTTCAATCCAGTCTTCCATTGAGGTTGGAATCTCTTCAGTAACCTCGTCCAGACCACCTTTGAATGTCTCCATGGACAGAGAACGCGGTGCTCACGCAGGGAGCCTCTTCTGCCACCGGGCAGCTTTAGTGGCCGCTGTGTCCATGCCGACGCCGTCCAGCACAGGTCCCTCTTGCTCCCTGATGGCACCCAGACCACCCTGTCCACGCCATGCTCCCCGAACTCGGGGTCACCCCGCCGCACGGCCTCCTCTGCCCTCTCCTCCCGTTTCAGTGACTGTGGCTCTGTAACAAGCTATCCCTAAGTTCAGTGGCACTGAACAACGGTCTGTTAATCTCACAGACCTTCGCGTCAGGATTTCTGTCACGATGATGGAGAAGAGGGCTTATCTTTGTTCACGGTGTCTGTCTTCGGAAGAGTTGAAGGCTGGAGGTCGGAGTCCTCTGGGTGCTGCTCACACACGTCTGGGGTTCGCGCGGGCTCTTACCTGGGGACCTTCCCATGGGGCTCTCTGCGTAGGCTCAGCCTCACAGCACGGCGGCAGGTTCCAAGGAGGAGCGTCCTGACGAGGGAGAGAGCCAGCTGGAAACCCTGTCGCCTTCTGTGACCTAGCTCAGGAGCTGTGCAGTGTCACCTCCACTCAGGTCCCTTCATCGAGGCAGTCACGAAATCCCACCCAGGTCCAGCGGGAGGAGAAATAGGCTTCGCCTCTGTGTGCGAGGTGTCAGGTTTCTAGTACAGCAGTTGGACTAGAAATATTGCCGCAGGTATTTTCGAAAAGTACCACCTGCCACAGTCGACCTCCCCTGAAGATAAACGTGCCCCCACTATTCTGCAGTCTCATACTCGATTGATAGTCACCCCATCTCTCGGCGTCATCTCCGTGGACTCCTAAATCTTTTGTTGTCGTTAGCTACTGTCCTTGGAGAAAAGACCAGCTGGTGTTGGGAGACGGCGGTGAAGTAAACGTTACGGGATTGGGCAGGTAGAAGCAAAGGAGGTGACGTTGCTGAGCGCCGTTTCCGTGCCCGGGCTAAGCGCTCCTGGTCGGCGCCCCCTCAGCAGTCCTGCTGACGCCGAGAGGGAAGAGCGACTGTCCACCCCCCTCAGATGTGGGAGGTGGGAAGAGTTGTGAGCAGGAACCTCGGGGCCGTCTGCATTCACAGCTGGGCAGATGCTCGTGTAGACGTTCCCGAGATCCATCTGGCTGGTGTAGAGGTTTGGTTGACGGACAGGGACAGAAACGTGACCGCTTCGTGGCTATAAATCATGCCGTGGGTCCACGATGCTCTAGGCCAGAGGAGGGGCATGTCCAGGCCCCCCTCACAGGGCCAAGTGTAGGGGCATCCGTCACTGACCAACCACTCCCACAGGGGACAGGGTCTGCGAGAGGGAGGGTGGCCATTGTGCAGGCCCGCCAGGCTGAGCGCTGCCGAGCACGTCCCGGATGCACGGGCGGTGAGCCCCGCCAGCCTGCAACCTTGGGAGCAGGGTCTCGGGGACGCCTTGCGGAGGAGCTCGGCGTGGGAGCCGGTCCTGCTGTCCCAGCGCTGTGGCCCACGGCAGGTGCCTTGGCGCTCCAAAGCCGATTTCCTCTCACTGTAAAAGTGACTATGACAACGCTTCCCTCACGGGGCACACGGGGGCTGATGTGTGTCACCTCACCTCCTGCATAAGATGCTGTTTCTTATACATGTATTTATCTTATTCCACCTTGTTCTAAAAAGATTTGTGGTGGCTTACAGGAGTACAAACGTGTTTTTTTTTTTTAAAAAAAAAAGGATGAAAAATTAGAACAAAAGATAAGCCAGTAGGAAGTAAAGTTAAGACAGAAACCATCTTGCTGGTAAGACGTGTCCTCTTGGGAGTCCTACTGACTCGTCCTGCCAGGGACTCGTGTCTGAGCGCCAGGGGCCGAACTCGTCGCCTCGCCGGCTTGCTCGCTGAGTTGGCTGTCCCTCCCGACCGCCCTGCTCCACTTTGGATTCCGGTCATCTGATCTGATTTTAAGGCCCCAAACCTTAGCTGTCTTTAACTTCTGTCTCCCAGAACCCAGTTCAGTCCTATCTAGTTCAGAACGGGCGCTTGCCTCAGAAAGATGAGGCGGCACCTCCGTCGCATACGTCTTAGTTGGTGTTCGTCTACTTCTCGTTCGTTAGTGCCCTTGTCCAGTGCAGATGTCTCATGGCTTCAGATGAAAACATTTCCCCGAGGAATGAGACGAAGTCCTAACTGCTCCCCTTCCGGCACCTAGTGCTAGGCCAGAAACAGAGAAAGAACTCAGGAAGTAGCTGTCGACTGACAGTCAGCAAATGCCGGTGTGTACCGCTGACCTGTGCCACAGCCCCATTTCCTGCATCTGTGCTGAGCATGGGAAGAAGGGCTGTCCACATCGCCCGCTCTTTCTCCAAGGCGAGGAGATGTGCAGGGCCCTCACTTCTGCGGCATGCCTTGCTCGGATCCA